>NC_034185.2:1073908-1121598 GCF_002021735.2 Oncorhynchus kisutch
GTTTTGGTTTGTTTGGTTGTCAAGTAGGATGTGCAGAGTGAACAAGTGGTATGTTGTATGTTAATTTGGTAGAAAGCAAATTTGATATTTGCTCAGAACATTGTTATTCATTGAGGAAATGTACAAGTCTGCTGTTATTAATGGTAAATCAGAGGATTTCCCCAAGGTTACTGTTGACACACACTCTGTCTCTGTCTCTGAGTCTGCTGTCTCTGTCTCTGAGTCTGCTGTTAATGGTAATGCAGAGTATTTTCCCAAGGTTGATGCATATCCCACGGTAGTTATTATGGTCAAGTTTGTCTCCACGTTTGTGGATTGGGGTGATCAGTCCTTGGTTCCAAATATTGGGGAAGATGCCAGAGCTAAGGATGACGTTAAAGAGTTCTAGCCAGTTGGAATTTGTGGTCTGTATATTTTATCATTTCACTGAGGATACCATCAACACCACAGGCCTTTTTGGGTTGGAGGGTTTGTATTTTGTCCTGCAGTTCATTCAATGTAATTGGAGAATCCAGTGGGTTCTGGTCTTTAATAGTTGATTCTAAGATTATTTGATCATGTATATGTTTTTGCTGTTTGTTCTTTGTTATAGAGCCAATCAGATTGGAGAAGTGGTTTACCCAGACATCTCCATTTTGGATAGATAATTCTTTGTGTTGTTTGTTATAGAGCCAAACAGATTGAAGAAGTGGTTTATCCATACATCTCCATTTTAGATAGATAATTCTTTGTGTTGTTTGTTTAGTGTTTTCCAATTTTCCCTGAAGAGGTTAGTCTATGGATTCTTCAATTACATTGAGCTGATTTCTGACGTGCTGTTCCTTCTTTTTCCGTAGTGTATTTCTGTATTGTTTTAGTGATTCACCACAGTGAAGGCGTAGACTCAGGTTTTCTGGGTCTCTATGTTTTTGGTTGGAAAGGTTTCTCGATTTCTTTCTTAGATTTTTGCTTTCTTCATCAAACCATTTGTCATTTGTTGTTCATTTTCTTCGGTTTTCTATTTGAGATTTTTAGATTTGATGGAGGGAAGCTGAGAGGTCAAATATACTGTTAAGATAGATTTTATTTTTTTACACCTTCACTATTACAGTGGAATGTTTTACCCAGGAAATTGTCTAAAGGGATTGAATTTGTTGTTGACTAATAGTTTTTTGGTAGGTTTCCAAACTGCATTCCTTCCATCTATAGCATTTCTTAATGTTACTCAGTTCCTTTGGCTTTGATGCCTCATGATTGAGTATTGCTCTTTTCAGGTAGAGATTTTGCTGTGATCTGATAGGGGTGTCAGTAGGGTGACCGAACGGTCGAGAGACTCTGGGTTGAGGTCAGTGATAAAGTAGTCTACAGTACTACTTCCAAGAAATTAGCTATAGCTGTACCTACCGTAGGAGTCCCCTCAGCCTACCATTGACTATGTTCATACCCAGCATGCAACAGAGCTGCTGGAGTTGTGACCTGTTTTTGTTGGTTGTGTTGTAGTTGTGTCTAGGGGGGCATATGGGGGAGGGAATGGTGTTTCCTCCAGGTAGGTGTTTGTCTCCCTGTGTGCCGAGGGTGTCAGGTTCTTGTCCGGTTCTGGCATGTAAGGTCACCACAGACTAGTACATGTCCCTGGGCTTGGAAATGGTTGATTTACCCCTCCAGGATGGAGAAGCTGGCTTCATTAAAGTATGGGGGGGGGGGGGGGGGGGGTGGTATAGGTAGCACACAGGAGGATATTTTTTTCTCTGTTAAAATCATTTCCTTTTGAATTTCTAGTCAAATGTTCCTGTTTGATTAATTTAATGGAGTGGGTTAGGTCTGCTCTATACCAAATTAGTATACCCCCTGAGTCCCTTCCCTGTTTCACACCTGGTAGTTTGGTGGATGGGACTACCAGCTCTCTGTAACCTAGAGGGTAACCAGTGGGTCCGTCTCCTCTATACCCTGTTTCACACCTGGTAGTTTGGTGGATGGGACTACCAGCTCTCTGTAACAAAGAGGGCAACCAGTGGGTCCGTCTCCTCTATACCCTGTTTCACACCTGGTAGTTTGGTGGATGGGACTACCAGCTCTCTGTAACAAAGAGGGCAACCTGTGGGTCCATCTCCTCTATACCACCCACCTGGTAGTATGGTGGATGGACTACCAGCTCTCTGTAACAAAGAGGGCAACCAGTGGGTCCGTCTCCTCTATACCCTGTTTCACACCTGGTAGTTTGGTGGATGGGACTACCAGCTCTCTGTAACAAAGAGGGCAACCTGTGGGTCCATCTCCTCTATACCACCCACCTGGTAGTATGGTGGATGGGACTACCAGCTCTCTGTAACAAAGAGGGCAACCAGTGGGTCCGTCTCCTCTATACCACCCACCTGGTAGTTTGGTGGATGGGACTACCAGCTCTCTGTAACAAAGAGGGCAACCAGTGGGTCCGTCTCCTCTATACCACCCACCTGGTAGTATGGTGGATGGACTACCAGCTCTCTGTAACAAAGAGGGCAACCAGTGGGTCCGTCTCCTCTATACCCTGTTTCACACCTGGTAGTTTGGTGGATGGGACTACCAGCTCTCTGTAACAAAGAGGGCAACCAGTGGGTCCGTCTCCTCTATACCACCCACCTGGTAGTTTGGTGGATGGACTACCAGCTCTCTGTAACAAAGAGGGCAACCAGTGGGTCCGTCTCCTCTATACCAGGTTTCTTGTAGGATGACAATGTCTGTATTTCTGATTTCTTTGAAGTCCAGGCCCCTGCTCTTTAGGCCAAAGGCAGATGACCTCAGGCCTTGGATACCCCAGGATGAGATGGTGAAGGCGTTGTGTTCCATAAAGTGTCCAATGTTGTTGGTCGTGTGGTTTGGCCCCAGGTCAGTAAGTGTGAGCAGAGCCTGCTGAGCATCTGGTACATGCCATTGGCTTGGGCTAGTGTAAGAGTATGGGGTTGGGTCTGTTTGCCTGCTCACGGCCTGGGCGTATGTGTGACTTTCATGTTGAGGCCCTCCCTGTGGGGTGGGAAGAAGGGGCATATGTCTAATCTGGAGGGGGGGGCTAAATTGTGTGTTGACATGGTTGACTTGGGGGCCTGTTGATTGGTTGTGGTGGGGGTGTGTGTGGCTGGTGGTGCTGTGGTCTGAATGTAGGTGTGGGTCCTCTATGGGTAGGTCCAGTGGGGGGGGGGGTCCCGCAAGTCTGGGAGAGTATCTCGCTGGTCTGGGTGGGGTGTCTATTGATCTGTTGCTCCTGTGTAAAGTGTTGGGGCTGAGTTTGAGAGCGATGTCCTTTAGAGTCCAGGCCAATGTGGGCACTGCTGCCTTGTATAGGTGGACCTGGTCATAGAGGCTGTTCAGGTCCAGGGTGGAGTGGTGGGCCTGGTCATAGAGGCTGTTCAGGTCCAGGGTGGAGTGGTGGGCCTGGTTATAGAGGCTGTTCAGGTCCAGGGTGGAGTGGTGGGCCTGGTTATAGAGGCTGTTCAGGTCCAGGGTGGAGTAGTGGGCCTGGTCATAGAGGCTGTTCAGGTCCAGGGTGGAGTGGTGGACCTGGTCATATTGGCTGTTCAGGTCCAGGGTGGAGTGGTGGGCCAGGAAAAGGCACAGTCACGAGAAATACTTGCGTTTACCTGCTGTATGGTAGCAGGGTGGAAGTCTTTTCGTGGTAGCAGGGTGGAGATAACCACTTCTGCGTTGGGCAAAGTATAAGAAACTTTTTCAATCACTCCCTTCAGTGTTGTGGCCACCCGTTCCTGCTGTGCTCTCAGGTGGTTTGTGCCTGTGTGTACCGTAATTTCCGGACTATAAGCTGCTACTTTTTTCCCACGCTTTGAACCTCGCGGTTTATACAATGACGCGGCTAATTTATGGATTTTTCCCGCTTTCACAAGATTCATGCCGCCAAAAAACTGAGCACCGTCGCATAATGTGACGTAAATCGAGCACGCTCAAACTTCCCATCAAGGTGGCGCTCCGTGTTCAGTGGGAGGCTTGGATGACAAGTGGGGAGAAATCCTTCACTAAAACGGGCTGCATGCGAAGAGCAACTTATGGTCAAGTCTACCAGTGGGTCCTGACAGCGTGGAGCATTGTCAAAAAACCCACTATCGCCTCTTGGGTGGCGCAGTGGTTAAGGGCGCTGTACTGCAGCGCCAGCTGTGCCATCAGAGTCCCTGGGTTCGCACCCAGGCTCTGTCGTAACCGGCGGCGTCCGGGAGGTCCGTGGGGCGATGCACAATTGGCCTAGCGTCGTCCGGGTTAGGGAGGGATTGGTCGGTAGGGATGTCCTTGTCTCATCGCGCACCAGCGACTCCTGTGGCGGGCCAGGCGCAGTGCGCGCTAACCAAGGTTGCCAGGTGCACTGTGTTTCCTCCGACACATTGGTGCGGCTGGTGTAACAGTATAACTTTAGACCGTCCCCTCGCCCATACCCGAGCGCGAACCAGGGACCCTCTGCACACATCAACAACAGTCACCCACGAAGCATCGTTACCCATCGCTCCACAAAAGCCGCGGCCCTTGCAGAGCAAGGGGAACTACTATTTCAAGGTCTCAGAGCAAGTGACGTCACCGATTGAAAGGCTATTTAGCGCACACTGCTAACTAACATCCGTTACACTGGCTTCCGGGTTGGATGCGCGCTGTGTTAAGAAGCAGTGCGGCTTGGTTGGGTTGTGTATCGGAGGACACATGACTTTCAACCTTCGTCTCTCCCGAGCCGTACGGGAGTTGTAGCGATGAGACAAGATAGTAGCTACTACAACAATTGGATACCACGAAATTGGTGAGAAAAAGGGGTAAAAAAAAACGCTATCATCAATGGGTTTCGAAAGGCTGGACTGCTGCGTGTTAAAGGGGCAGCATGAGCTCAGCGGGGAATTTTCCTCCGGATGAATGTGACGAGAGCGACAATGAAAACGATCCAACATCGGGATGAAGCAATTCTGAGGCTATTCAACTCCGACACTGAAGGAGATGACTTCAGTGGTTTCAGTGCACAGGAGGAGGAAGACACGGCTTGTTACAAAGATAGTGACCAATGACCAAGAAAGTCATTGGTCACTATTTTTGTTACAAGCCGTGTTTCGTTTAAAGGCCTATTTATTTTTGTTTCAAATCAAATTTATTTATATAGCCCTTCGTACATCAGCTGATATCTCAAAGTGCTGTACAGAAACCCAGCCTAAAACCCCAAACAGCAAGCAATGCAGGTGTAGAAGCACGGTGGCTAGGAAAAACTCCCTAGAAAGGCCAATACCTAGGAAGAAACCTAGAGAGGAACCAGGCTATGTGGGGTGGCCAGTCCTCTTCTGGCTGTGCCAGGTGGAGATTATAACAGAACATGGCCAAGATGTTCAAATGTTCATAAATGACCAGCATGGTCGAATAATAATAAGGCAGAACAGTTGAAACTGGAGCAGCAGCAGCCGTGTTTCGTTTAAAGGCCTATTTATTTTTGTTACAAGCCGTGTTTCGTTTAAAAGCCTATTTATTTTTGTTACAAGCCGTGTTTCGTTTAAAGGCTATGTAAAGTTGATTTGTTTCAATGTACCGGTGGGCACCTGCGGCTTATAGACATGTGCTTCTTATTTATGTACAAAATACATATTTTTTAATAATTCAGTGGGTGCGGCTCATATTCAGGTGTACTTAATAGTCCAGAAATTACGGTATTATTATGTGGCTGGGTGACCCTAGTTGGTCCTCAGACAGAAGGTCTAGGGCACGCTGGGTGTTTGGACACCAGAGTTTAGACACTGTGTGGTTTGGTGGGGTGATATATTTCCCATTTGAGTCCATAAGGAGAACAATCTGTGTCTTGTGTATGTCCTCAGTGGGTGTGGGGGGGGTTGTAAGGAGGGCTATCAGGGTGGCTGGCGGGGGGTGCTCAGAAGGGGTGAGAGCCGCTGGGCTTGGGCTTCATTTGTCTGTTCTGCGATGTCGAAGCTATGGTCAGGGTCTGAGGTGGGCTGTTCTGCTGGCTTCTCTGCGGGGGTGGCCACCTCTCTAGTGGGTTGTTCTGTCACATGCCATCCCCCTCAACCTCTCCTCCAGCAATCTGATCCTCTCCTCTAGTGCTCTGTTCTCCTGCTCTTGCATTTTATATTGTTGAAGTTGTCTCACTTCATTCCAGAGTGCAGATATGTATCTTTCCACCTCCAGCTCTCCGGGTCTAGTTAAGGGGGGGGTGTTGTGCTGGACTGTTGTCTGGGTCTGTGCTGACTGGAGTGTAATCACCTGCTGTTCCAGCTCCACCTGCCTTACCTCCAGCTGGGTGAATGTATCCTTCATTTCAATGAGGGGGTAGTACTCTGTGCTGGGAGATTGACTTTCCGCTTGGAGTTGCTCGTTTGTGGGGTTATTTAATGAAGACGTCTGGTCTGACCCACTCGGGGTGGGGGTATCTATCTCAAGGGAGAGCTTCTCCTGCTGAGCTAATTCTTTGATTAGGTGAAAGTCCAGCTGAAACTGTTTGGGGTTGGCCTGTACCATTACTGTTCCAGACTTATAGAGATTTATATTTGCTGACACAGAGTCCTCGTTGTCTAGTATCCGGAGTTTCTACCCCTAGTTACCCCCCCCCCGCTCTTAACAATGGGGTAGTGTGCTAATATAGCACTGTGCCCTGCCAGGGGATGGTTTGTGTGGAAGATGCGGTTGCTGATGTTCCCATTTTTATTATAGTCAGCAAAAACTGTCTCTTGATTTTCCATAAGGAGCTTCATTTTATGATATTTTTTTTGCCTTATCATTATTTACATATACAGGGTACTGTATTTTAATTACCTCTGAACAGGTTCCAAGTTGGATGGAGTTTTCAGGTTTCTGATGTTTTCCAGAGTGTTTCCTGTATAGCTTTGGAATAAACATCTTTGGTAGCTGTAAGCCTTCCAGGTGATTCCGTAATTCCATCCAAAATCAGGTTGTGTGTTTTGAGTTTTGATTTGGAGTGAAGGTTATGTTGTGGAGGGTAGTATCCTGTATATGTCCTGGTGACATAGTGTTGTGGAGGGTAGTATCCTGTATATGTCCTGGTGACATAGTGTTGTGGAGGGTAGAATCCTGAATATGTCCTGGTGACATAGTGAAGGTTATGTTGTGGAGGGTAGTATCATGTATATGTTCCTGACAAAAAAATCCAAGTTTATCTAACTTAATCTATTTTTTTAAGAACATGCTGAAAAATGCAGGAGATCTGATCATGACCTCTCATCTCTCTCTCATCTGCTTCTCTCTGCTCTGTCTCTGTCTCATCTCTCTTTCTCTCGCTCATCTCCCTCTGTTGCACTTCTCTCTCTGTTCTCTCATCTCTCTTTCTCTCACTCTCTGACTCTCTCTCTCAGACCATCTCTATAGTGTACATCTTCACAGCGATGGTTGGCGTGGAGACGTGGTATGAACCAATCTGGTGGAACTTCCACTACCGAGACCTCTTCACTTTCATGATCCTCGGTGAGCTCCCGTTGGTCAGATTACTGTTGTCTGAGCTGGGATTGGACAGTTTCGTGCACTGTGCAGTGTGATTGGTTATGATGTTATGGAAATTGATGTTGTGTTCTGATTGGTTGTTCGTGGTGTCACCACCAGGTTGTTCGTTCACTGTGACCCTTCCCATGAGCCTCTACAACGTCTTCAAGTAAGTTACAGCTCTTAGCTTACTAACTGTTATAGTAATTTTTCCTTCACAGACTCAACATGTAAACTTAAATCTCCCTCAGACTCTGTAAATCTCCTTCAGACTCAACATGTCAAGTTGGTTCAGCTGCAGTGCGTTAACCTAGCAACCTAATTTAACCCTCACTTGGATCCCCCATCAGCTTTTCTTAGTTTAGTTCACTAGAATCCCCCATTAGCTGATGTTAGTTTAGTTTTCTAGGATCCACATTAGCTGATGTTAGTTTAGTTTACTCGGATCCCCATTAGCTGATGTTAGTTTAGTTTACTAGGTTCCCCATTATCTGATGTTAGTTTAGTTTACTAGGATCCCCATTAGCTGATGCTAGTTTAGTTTACTAGGATTTCCCGTTAGTTTAGTTTACTAGGATCCCCCATTAGCTGTTAGTTTAGATTAATAGGATCCCTCGTTAGCTGTTAGTTTAGTTTACTAGGATCCCCCATTAGCTGATGCTAGTTTAGTTTACTAGGATCCCCATTGGCTGTTGTTAGTTTAGTTTACTTGGATCCCCCGTTAGCTGTTAGTTTAGTTTACTAGGATCCCTCGTTAGCTGTTAGTTTACTTGGATCCCTCGTTAGCTGTTAGTTTAGTTTACTAGGATTTCCCGTTAGCTATTAGTTTAGATTAATAGGATCCCTCGTTAGCTGTTAGTTTAGTTTACTAGGATCCCCCGTTAGTTTAGTTTACTAGGATCCCCCGTTAGTTTAGTTTACTAGGATCCCCCGTTAGTTTAGTTTACTAGGATCCCCCGTTAGTTTAGTTTACTAGGATTCCCCGTTAGCTGTTAGTTTACTAGGATCCCCCGTTAGCTGTTTTAGTTTACTAGGATCCCCCGTTAGCTGTTAGTTTAGTTTACTAGGATCCCCCGTTAGCTGTTAGTTTAGTTTACTAGGATCCCCCGTTAGCTGTTAGTTTAGTTTACTAGGATCCCCCGTTAGCTGTTAGTTTAGTTTACTAGGATCCCCCGTTAGCTGTTAGTTTACTAGGATCCCCCGTTAGCTGTTAGTTTAGTTTACTATTATCCCCCGTTAGCTGTTAGTTTACTAGGATCTACCGTTAGTTTACTAGGATCCCCCGTTAGCTGTTAGTTTACTAGGATTCCTCGTTAGCTTTTAGTTTACTAGGATCCCCCGTTAGCTGTTAGTTTACTAGGATCCCCCGTTAGCTGTTAGTTTACTAGGATCCCCCGTTAGCTGTTAGTTTACTAGGATCCCCCGTTAGCTGTTAGTTTACTAGGATCCCCCGTTAGCTGTTTGTTTAGTTTACTAGGATCCCCCGTTAGCTGTTTGTTTAGTTTACTAGGATCCCCCGTTAGCTGTTAGTTTAGTTTACTAGGATCCCCCGTTAGCTGTTAGTTTAGTTTACTAGGATCCCCCGTTAGCTGTTAGTTTACTAGGATCCCCCGTTAGCTGTTAGTTTACTAGGATCCCCCGTTAGCTGTTAGTTTAGTTTACTAGGATCCCCCGTTAGCTGTTAGTTTAGTTTACTAGGATCCCCCGTTAGCTGTTAGTTGACTAGGATCTACCGTTAGCTGTTAGTTTAGTTTATTAGGATCTCCCGTTAGCTGTTAGTTTAGTTTATTAGGATCCCTCGTTAGCTGTTAGTTTAGTTTACTAGGATCCCCCGTTAGCTGGTAGTTTAGTTTACTAGGATCCCTCGTTAGCTGTTAGTTTAGTTTACTCGGATCCCCTGTTAGCTGTTGTCAGTGTAGTTTACTAGTAACCTTGTTAGATGTGGTTAGTTTAGTTTACTAGTAACCCCCGTTAGCTGTGATTAGTTTAGTTTACTAGTAACCCCCGTTAACTGTTGTCAGTGTAGTTTACTAGTAACCCCCGTTAGCTGTGATTAGTTTAGTTTACTAGTAACCCCCGTTAGCTGTTGTCAGTGTAGTTTACTAGTAACCCCTGTTAGCTGTGATTAGTTTAGTTTACTAGTAACTCCCGTTAGCTGTGGTTAGTTTAGTTTACTAGTAACCCCTGTTAGCTGTTGTCAGTGTAGTTTACTAGTTACCCCCGTTAGCTGTTGTCAGTGTAGTTTACTAGTAACCCCCGTTAGCTGTTGTCAGTGTAGTTTACTAGTAACCCCCGTTAGCTGTTGTCAGTGTAGTTTACTAGTAACCCCCGTTAGCTGTTGTCAGTGTAGTTTACTAGTAACCCCCGTTAGCTGTTGTCAGTGTAGTTTACTAGTAACCCCCGTTAGCTGTTGTCAGTGTAGTTTACTAGTAACCCCCGTTAGCTGTTGTCAGTGTAGTTTACTAGTAACCCCCGTTAGCTGTTGTCAGTGTAGTTTACTAGTAACCCCCGTTAGCTGTTGTCAGTGTAGTTTACTAGTAACCCCCGTTAGCTGTTGTCAGTGTAGTTTACTAGTAACCCCCGTTAGCTGTTGTCAGTGTAGTTTACTAGTAACCCCCGTTAGCTGTGATTAGTGTAGTTTACTAGTAACCCCCGTTAGCTGTGGTTAGTGTAGTTTACTAGTAACCCCCGTTAGCTGTGGTTAGTTTAGTTTACTAGTAACCCCCGTTAGCTGTGGTTAGTTTAGTTTACTAGTAACCCCCGTTAGCTGTGGTTAGTTTAGTTTACTAGTAACCCCCGTTAGCTGTGGTTAGTTTAGTTTACTAGTAACCCCCGTTAGCTGTGATTAGTTTAGTTTACTAGTAACCCCCGTTAGCTGTGATTAGTTTAGTTTACTAGTAACCCCCGTTAGCTGTGGTTAGTTTAGTTTACTAGTAACCCCCGTTAGCTGTGGTTAATTTAGTTTACTAGTAACCCCCGTTAGCTGTTGTCAGTGTAGTTTACTAGTAACCCCCGTTAGCTGTTGTCAGTGTAGTTTACTAGTAACCCCCGTTAGCTGTTGTCAGTGTAGTTTACTAGTAACCCCCGTTAGCTGTGGTTAGTGTAGTTTACTAGTAACCCCCATTAGCTGTGGTTAGTTTAGTTTACTAGTAACCCCCGTTAGCTGTTGTCAGTGTAGTTTACTAGTAACCCCCGTTAGCTGTGGTTAGTGTAGTTTACTAGTAACCCCCATTAGCTGTGGTTAGTTTAGTTTACTAGTAACCCCCGTTAGCTGTTGTCAGTGTAGTTTACTAGTAACCCCCGTTAGCTGTTGTCAGTGTAGTTTACTAGTAACCCCCGTTAGCTGTTGTCAGTGTAGTTTACTAGTAACCCCCGTTAGCTGTTGTCAGTGTAGTTTACTAGTAACCCCCGTTAGCTGTGGTTAGTGTAGTTTACTAGTAACCCCCATTAGCTGTTGTCAGTGTAGTTTACTAGTAACCCCCGTTAGCTGTTGTCAGTGTAGTTTACTAGTAACCCCCGTTAGCTGTTGTCAGTGTAGTTTACTAGTAACCCCCGTTAGCTGTTGTCAGTGTAGTTTACTAGTAACCCCCGTTAGCTGTGGTTAGTGTAGTTTACTAGTAACCCCCATTAGCTGTGGTTAGTTTAGTTTACTAGTAACCCCCGTTAGCTGTGGTTAGTGTAGTTTACTAGTAACCCCCATTAGCTGTGGTTAGTTTAGTTTACTAGTAACCCCCGTTAGCTGTTAGTTTAGTTTACTAGTAACCCCCATTAGCTGTGATTAGTGTAGTTTACTAGTAACCCCCATTAGCTGTGGTTAGTTTAGTTTACTAGTAACCCCCGTTAGCTGTTGTCAGTGTAGTTTACTAGTAACCCCCATTAGCTGTGGTTAGTTTAGTTTACTAGTAACCCCCGTTAGCTGTTGTCAGTGTAGTTTACTAGTAACCCCCATTAGCTGTGGTTAGTTTAGTTTACTAGTAACCCCCGTTAGCTGTTGTCAGTGTAGTTTACTAGTAACCCCCATTAGCTGTGGTTAGTGTAGTTTACTAGTAACCCCCGTTAGCTGTGGTTAGTGTAGTTTACTAGTAACCCCCGTTAGCTGTGGTTAGTGTAGTTTACTAGGACCCCCATTAGCTGTGGTTAGTTTAGTTTACTAGTAACCCCCGTTAGCTGTGGTTAGTGTAGTTTACTAGTAACCCCCGTTAGCTGTGGTTAGTGTAGTTTACTAGGACCCCCATTAGCTGTGGTTAGTTTAGTTTACTAGTAACCCCCGTTAGCTGTGGTTAGTGTAGTTTACTAGGACCCCCATTAGCTGTGGTTAGTTTAGTTTACTAGTAACCCCCGTTAGCTGTGGTTAGTGTAGTTTACTAGTAACCCCCGTTAGCTGTGGTTAGTTTAGTTTACTAGTAACCCCCGTTAGCTGTGGTTAGTTTAGTTTACTAGTAACCCCCGTTAGCTGTGGTTAGTTTAGTTTACTAGTAACCCCCGTTAGCTGTGGTTAGTTTAGTTTACTAGTAACCCCCGTTAGCTGTGGTTAGTTTAGTTTACTAGGACCCCCATTAGCTGTTAGTTTAGATTAATAGTATCCTAGTAAACTAAACTAACAACTTACTTGATCATGACAGGGCTTTAGAGGTAACCCTCTCTTTTATCTCCCCCTCTCTCTCTCAGGGCATCTCGTAATAACACTCTGAAACACAGCAGTATGTACGAGGCCTTCCTCCCCTTCCTCTCTCCTGTCCTCCTCTGCCTCCTCTCCTCTGTCTGGGTGATTTTCTCTCCATCCGGCATCCTCCAGCAGCAGCCCAGAGTCTTCTACCTCATGGTGGGGACAGCCTTCGCTAATGTCACAGTGAGTCACACGCATGCACCAGCTCTAACTACACACACCACACACACACTGCACCAGGCCCTTTCCTGCCTACGGGCCCTCTCCTGTCTTACAGGCCCTCTCCTGTCTTACAGGCCCTGGGACCTTGAGTTAGAATAGTAGAATACACAAGGTTCCATTTTGGAATGTGCTTGTGCATCAGCAGTTTCTCTTATGTCAGTCACTGACAGCTACATTTAAAATAAATTATTAAGTTAAGTCTAGCATCCAGCTATCTTTAATTTGTAGTAATCATGGTTGAATTACTGACCGGGTGGCCCCCATTGATTTTATTGTCACTCTGTCAGATGTCTTATTAAAAACTGCAGCATTTCTCACCACCCTATGCAAAATGTGGCTCTGACTGCACGTGTGGCTACGCAGCCCCACGAGCCACAGCAGCCCCTCATGATGAGCTTAGATTTTTGTGGCCCCCATTAAAGTTCCCTGCTCTCCACAAATAAAGATATGAACTACATAACTGCTAAGTCTGTGTGTGTCTGCAGTGTAAGCTGATCGTGTGCCAGATGAGTAACACCCGTTGCCAACCGCTGAGCTGGCTGTTGGTTCCCATGGCGACGGTGGTGTTGTTGGCGGTTACAGGGCTGGTTGCTAATGAGACACTGTTGATCTACGTGTGGACGGCCATCGTCATACTCACACACATACACTACGGAGTGTCAGTGGTGAGTACACACACACACACACACACACACACACACACACGCTACAGTGTCAGTGGTGAGTACACACATACACTACGGAGTGTCAGTGGTGAGTACACACACACGCTACAGTGTCAGTGGTGAGTACACGCACACACATACACTACGGAGTGTCAGTGGTGAGTACACACACTACGGAGTGTCAGTGGTGGGTACACACACACACGCTACAGTGTCAGTGGTGAGCAGGGTGGGAAATAAAATGTGTCGACCAGCTGTGGGGGCTCTAATATTACCAGCCACATTTTCCCAAAACAATTCTAATAATGAAGATAAATCACAGAAAACACTGTACCTCGCTTTAATCACTGTAGCTAACTATCTCTTCCAGAGCTAAAACAAACACCAACTAAATGGTGTTTCTGCTCCCTGTTGCTCTGTTTGTCTACTGTGTCCTGAAGTTCACCAGACATTTTCTGTATTCAGGGTTCACTCAAACATCGTTGTAGGCTTTATTTTGATATTGCCAGTTACAGCGGATTTTGGGATTGTATGTCGATTTGCTCTCCATAAATATGTAATCTGATAAATTTGTTTCAGTCTCTGAATTGTTTAATGTAACCTTTTGCTGCCAGCTCCTGATATCAGGGCATAAGAACAACAATCTGTCCCCTGAATTAGCATAGTTTGCATGTGCACCCAGCTGGCACACATTTGCACTAGGCCCGAGCTTGTATTTTTCCAGGGAAACTAGCTGACTAGCTGAACTATGCTAGTTTTCATTCTCCTTGGCAAACTTCATTGTTACGGTGCTGTCGCTCTGTCGTTACGGTGCTGTCGCTCTGTCGTTACGGCGCTGTCGCTCTGTCGTTACGGCTCTGTCGTTACGGTGCTGTTGCGCTGTCGTTACGGTGCTGTCGCTCTGTCGTTACGGCGCTGTCATACGGTGCTGTCGCTCTGTCGTTACAGATCTGTCGTTACGGCTCTGTCGCTCTGTCGTTACGGTGCTGTCGTTACGGTGCTGTCGCTCTGTCGTTACGGTGCTGTCGCTCTGTCGTTACGGCGCTGTCGCTCTGTCGTTACGGCGCTGTCGTTACGGCGCTGTCGCTCTGGTAATATCCAGGCTGTAATGAAAACTAATGGGACTGTAGCAAAATCCGGGGTGTGAACTACGTTTCTATTCAAGCATTGATTTGCATAGCAATGGACCAATCATATTTTAGAAAAGTTTTATAAAACTGACCCCTCTGACACTGTACGATACATTTAGACGTATCGCGACGTAACACGTTGTGTCATGCAGCCTCTCTCCACCAGGTGTAGCGCTTCTCTCGCAGATTTAAAAGAAGACAGGGACAGGGGACAGGGTAAGGGGAGGTACCTAGTCAGTTGTACAACATAATGCATTCATTTGTATCGTCATCACTGCCAGCCATCATGACTCTCAAAAGCCGCGACAGCCGCTGTTTACTTCTGAACTTTAGCGCCGCCCTAAAAACCCCATTCAAATTTGACACACATCAAATAGGCATGTAGCCTAGTGGTTAGAGCGTTGGACTAGTAACTGGAAGGTTGCAAGTTCAAACCACTGAGCTGACAAGGTACAAATCTGTCGTTCTGCCCCTGAACAGGCAGTTAAACCCATTGTTCCTAGGCCGTCATTGAAAATAAGAATTTGTTCTTAACTGACTTGCCTAGTTAAATAAAGGTCAAATTAAATGTAGTGACACATTATATAAACTCTCTAAGGTGTTTTATTAAACTTATTAAAGGTGATAAATTGGACAAGTCGGGTGAAAAAAGCTGTTTCCCAACACAACACATCTCCCCCTTTCACTATTACTCAGTAGCCTTCCGCCTCTGCCTTTTTTTAAATACCGGCTGAAGCTCAATTGCCTTCTAACGCTAGCTAGCAGGGATTTTGACACATTACTGAAAGCTTACTAGCTGCATTCTAGCTAGCAAGGTTGCTTGATTAGCTTGCAAGTAGCTGCTGTCATGGCAAGCAAGGTGAGAATTTAGCTAGCTAGCCTATTTGTTATGCTAGTGAATGATGATGCTAACCAGTTAGCTAGCTAGTAATCTGAAAATGTGGCTAGCTGGTACTGGCAGTATGGGGTAACGGTAGTTACATCGTGGTGAGATCTAATTAAATTCTTCAACATCTTGCTAGCATGGCCATCTAGCTAGATATTAGCAAGGACTCACCAAGTCTCTACCTACCTAGTTAGCAACATAGCACAGCTAGCTTCAGAGTTACATGTTTACCTAGGAAATGAAGGACATCTGAATTTTCATTTTGCCCACAGTGGCAGACTTGATCACATCAGCTCACAGTGACCAATCGATAAATGGCAGAGTGGCCAAATGCTTGGTTTGAGATTTAGCCATTGTAAGTTAAATGATACGCTCTCTCCATCCTCTCCTCCACCTTCTCCCTCTCTCCTCTTTCTCCAGGTGAACCAGCTCAGCGATCACTTCAACATCTTTGCCTTCTCTCTGATGAAGCCCAGCACTGACTGACAGGACCAGGGGCGAATCGGCTTGCAGGGAGCAGAGGTTTAGACCCTCCCACCTCCCTCTGCAGCCAACCGACACTTCACTCTCATTACCATGGAAACACACCACTCCCCCCACGAGGATTCTACCACCCATCTGATCTCTGACCCTCCGCCCTGGCACACACACACACCCCCCAACCCCCTTCCCGCGCAGTGTTAGTTTGGGGGCGGCCCTCAGAACTTTGGGGGCGGCATCCCGGGGCTCTTGGTTCCTTGGCTGCTGATAGGTTGAGCTGATGAGCCAATGAGATGTTGTTTCCTACGGAAATATTCTTCAGCCGGGAGGACAGGAGCCCAGACCACACACACACTGCTTACACCCAAACACATCGCTTACAGACATACTTAGACACACTTACACAAACGCCACAGTTGTTACTTTACTGTTAAACGGTTTAAACACACACACACTCTTATGAATGTTCAGTATGTTATTGCCTTGGGGAAATGTCATTTCAGTTAGTTAGTTTGACAGACAGGTCTGACCCATCCCTGACCTCTAGTTTGACAGACAGGTCTGACCCACCCCTGACCTCTAGTTTGACAGACAGGTCTGACCCATCCCTGACCTCTAGTTTGACAGACAGGTCTGACCCACCCCTGACCTCTAGTTTGACAGACAGGTCTGACCCACCCCTGACCTCTAGTTTGACAGACAGGTCTGACCACCCCTGACCTCTAGTTTGACAGACAGGTCTGACCCACCCCTGACCTCTAACCCTGGACCTCATCTGAATCGTGCAGTCGGTCCGTCAGTTGGTGTGTCATGGTTCTATCAAGGGTATGAAGGCGGAGTCTCAGCTGTGTCTTCTGATTGGAGTGTTGAGGGGAAGTGAAACTGTCTGTCTTTATATGGCAACATGATTATTAAAATGGGGTTTTGTTTTTTTTATTTAGAGAAAGAACTGAACAAAGAGAATATTATTATGATCTAAAAATACTCCGCTAATTCAGCTGAGGTGTGTGTGAAACATGCTTTCACACACGTGCGCACTACACACATGCTTGGTGATGACAGTTGGTAGTCTGAGTTAACTGTGAGGCCAGTCCTGACCAATCAGGGCCCTTTGGGGGGCGAGACAGAGGGTGGAAACACCCAATCATGGACCTCGCTCAGCGCTGACCCCAGGATGACCCCTGAGCTGTGAACTGTAGTGACCTCTGTAGTCTGAACTCTGACCTCCAGAATCCTCCCACACCTGAGGTGTCGTCGTGGCAACAGGCCGATTCGTGCTCGAGTTCTTTTTTTTGTTGAATTATTTTTCATTTGATTTCCTCTCTGTTAATCTCTCATAGCTGGGGTGTTTGTGTGTGTGTGTGTGTTGGTAGCAGCAGCGCTTGAATGAAGAGTGTGTCTGAAAACCGCCAGCGGAGCGACTCACTCTGAGGGAACAGGCTGCCATGACCACAACCCCATGAGATATACCTGTCACTGTCTGTACTGTCACACCTGTATTACTGTAACACCTGGTATACACCTGTAACACTGTCTGTCTGTTCCTTCTGTTGGACCAACGTCTGTCTGTTTGCCCTGTTATATTGACCGGATACTCTAGTGGCTGCAATGAAAAGAAATGTCTTTCAAAAAAGGCAGTCGGGAGGAGAGGGCAGACATGGGTGTAAAGAACAGGCACAACGGTTACCACAGCCACAAAGTCCAAATTTGGTATATTGTTTTTCGATTTTTAGTTTAATTAGGCCTAAGGTTAGGTTTAAAATCACATTTTAAGAACAGACTATTTTTTAATAGGCGGTTTTATCAAGTAAAATGTTACTGCTCTTTGCGTACATATTTTGCAGATGTTATTGCAGGTGCAGCGAAATGCTTATGTTACTAGCAATACAATACAAAACAATACACACGAATCCAAAATATTAAAAGGAATGAATAAAAATAAAAATATTTGAAGGAGCAATATCCGGAGTATATACAGTATATACAATATATACAGTACCAGTCAAGTTTGGACTCTTTTTTTTATTTCTACATTGTAGAATAATAGTGAAGACTTAAACTATGAAGTAACACATGCAGTCATGTAGTAACCAAAAAACTGTTAAACAAAAATAGATTTTAGATTCTTCAAAGTAGCCACCCTTTGCCTGGACAGCTTTGCACACTCTTGGCATTCTCTCAACCAGCTTCACCTGGAATGCTTTTCCAACAGTCTTGCTGGAGTTCCCACATATACTGAGCACTTGTTGACTGCATTTCCTTCACCCTTCATTTCAGTTGGGTTGAGGTGGGGTGATTGTGGAGGCCAGGTCATCTGATGCAGCACTCCATCGCTCTCCTTGGTCAAATAGTCCTTACACAGCCTGGAGGTGTGTTGGATCATTATCCTGTTAAAAATAAATGATAGTCCCACTAAGTCTAAACCAGATGGGATGGCGTATCGCTGTAGTAGCCATGCTGGTTAATTAAGTGTACCTTGAATTATAAATAATTTGACCATGAAGGCCTGATTCACACATTCTCCTCTGAACAGTTGATGTTGAGATGTCTGTTACTTGAACTCTGTGAAGCATTTCTTTGGACTGCAATCTGAGGTATCCGCCCAAATGAACTTATTCTCTGCAGCAGAGGTAACGCTGGGTCTTCCTGCAGCAGGGGTAACGCTGGGTCTTCCTGCAGCAGAGGTAACGCTGGGTCTTCCTGCAGCAGAGGTAACGCTGGGTCTTCCTGCAGCAGAGGTAACGCTGGGTCTTCCTGCAGCAGAGGTAACGCTGGGTCTTCCTGCAGCAGCGGTAACGCTGGGTCTTCCTGCAGCAGCGGTAACGCTGGGTCTTCCTGCAGCAGCGGTAACGCTGGGTCTTCCTGCAGCAGAGGTAACGCTGGGTCTTCCTGCAGCAGAGGTAACGCTGGGTCTTCCTGCAGCAGAGGTAACGCTGGGTCTTCCTGCAGCAGAGGTAACGCTGGGTCTTCCTGCAGCAGAGGTAACGCTGGGTCTTCCTGCAGCAGAGGTAACGCTGGGTCTTCCTGCAGCAGAGGTAACGCTGGGTCTTCCTGCAGCAGCGGTAACGCTGGGTCTTCCTGCAGCAGCGGTAACGCTGGGTCTTCCTGCAGCAGCGGTAACGCTGGGTCTTCCTGCAGCAGCGGTAACGCTGGGTCTTCCTGCAGCAGCGGTAACGCTGGGTCTTCCTGCAGCAGAGGTAACGCTGGGTCTTCCTGCAGCAGAGGTAACGCTGGGTCTTCCTGCAGCAGAGGTAACGCTGGGTCTTCCTGCAGCAGAGGTAACGCTGGGTCTTCCTGCAGCAGAGGTAACGCTGGGTCTTCCTGCAGCAGGGGTAACGCTGGGTCTTCCTGCAGCAGGGGTAACTCTGGGTCTTCCTGCAGCAGGGGTAACTCTGGGTCTTCCTGCAGCAGGGGTAACTCTGGGTCTTCCTTTCCTGTGACGGTCCTCATGAGAGACAGTTTCATCATAGCGCTAGATTGTTTTTGAAACTGCACTTGAAGAAACTTTCAAAGTTCTTGACAAGCGGTCATCAAGGCAAAGGGTGGCTGTTTGAAGAATCTCAAATATAAAATATATTTTGATTTGTTGAACTTTTTTTTGTTAACTACATGATTCCATATGTGTTAGTTCATATTTTTGATGTCTTCACTATTATTCTACAGAGTAGAACATGTTACAAATATAGAAAACCCCTGGAATGAGGAGGTGTGTCCAAACTGTTGACTGGTACTGTATATGTATGTATATGATGGTGTGTATAGATGTTATGGACAGTATATGTGAGTAGAGAAGGTGTGTACAGCAGTAGTTAAAAACGATGAGCTATGACTAGAATGCAGTATATACATATGAAGTGGGTAAAACATGTAAACATTATTGAAGTGTCCAGTGATTAATGCTTGAAGGGCACTATGGCGTTAACGGCTAAGCTGTAGTCCATGAACAGCATTCTGACAGTTATTCCTCTTGTCCAGATGGGATAGGGCAGTGCCATGGCGATTATGTCATCCGTGGATCTGTTTTTATTATTTAACTAGGCAAGTCAGTTAAGAACAATTTCTTATTTACAATGACGGCCTACCGGGGAACAGTGCCTTGTTCAAGGGCAGAACGACAGATTTTTACCTTGTCAGCTCGGGGATTCCATTTAGCAACCTTTCAGTTACTGGCCCAATGCTCTAATCACTAGGCTACCTGTGGCTCTACGGTGTTTGGTAAGGTGGAGTTGATATGATCCTTAACTAGCCTCTCAAAGCATTTTATGATGACAGAAGTGAGTGCTATGGGGCAATAGTCATTTAGTTCAGTTTCCTTCGCTTTCTTTGGTACCGGAACAATGGTGGACACCTTGAAGCAAGTGGGGACAACAGACTGGAATAGGGAGAGATTGAACATGTCCGTAAGCACTCCAGCCAGCTAGTCTGAACATGCTTTGAGGTTACGGCCATCTGGGCCAGCAGCCTTAAGTGGGTTAAATGCCATGTCTGACACGGAGAAAGAGAGCTCATACTCCTCGGTGGCCCACATCAACGGCACTGTGTTTTCCTTGAAGAGGGAGCAGGTGTTTAGCTTGTCCGGGAGTAAGGTGTCAGTGACCGACATGGCTGGAGACCCTATCACATATGTTTTCAGTTTTGTGCAAATGCTGCCGTCTCCACGGTTATTTGTTTTGGATACGTTCTAATCGTAACAGTGGTAACCTCTATGCACTTCCTGGTGAACCCAGTCAGCAAGTCAGTTTATATGTCATTGAACCCAGTCACCAAGTGTATACGTCAACGTTGTTAGATTGGTCAGACCAATGTCGAACAATCGCAGTCAGGTACAGGTACTTCCTGTTTAAGTTTCTACCTATAGGAAGGGAGGAGCAGAAGGGCGGCGTGATCTGATTTGCCAAAGGCAGGGCGTGGGAGGGACTTGCAACCGTCCTGGGAGGGAGAGATGGAATAAATAAACATACAGTCAATAACACAATAGTAAAAGTCTATATACAGTGTGTGTAAATGAGGTAAGGAAATAAATAGCCCATAGTGGCGAAATAATTACAATTTAGCAATTAAACACTGGAGTGATAGATGAGCAGAAGATGACTGTGCAAGTAGAGATACTGGGGTGCAAAGGAGCAAAAAAATAAATAACAATATGGGGATGAGGTATTTGGGTGGGCAATTTACAGATGGGCTATGTACAGGTGCAATGATCTGTAAGCTGCTCTGACAGCTGATGTCTATAGTTAGTGAGGGAGATATGAGGCAGCAGAGAACTGGAAGGAGAGGCGGCCAAAGGCGGAATTGGCTTTTGGAGTGACCAGTGAGATATACCTGCTGGAGCGCGTGCTACGGGTGGGTGCTGCTATGGTGACCAGTGAGCTGAGATAAGGTGGACTCTTTACCTAGCAAAGACTTATAGATGACCTGAAGCCAGTGGGTTTGGTGACGAATATGAAGCGAAGGCCAGCCAACGAGAGCATACAGGTCGCGGTGGTGGGTAGTATATGGGGCTTTGGTGACAAAACAGATGACACTGTGATCGACTGCATCCAATTTGTTGGAGGCTATTTTATAGATGACATCGCCAAAGTCAAGGATCAGTTGGATTGTCAGTTTTACCAGGGTATGTTTGGCATCATGAGTGAAGGATGCTTTGTTGCGAAATAGGAAGCAGATTCTAGATTTAATTTTGGATTGGAGATGCTTAATGTGAGTCTGGAAGGAGAGTTTACAGTCTAGCCAGACACCTAGGTATTTGTAGTTGTCCACATATTCTAAGTCAGAACCGTCCAGAGTAGTGATGCTGGACGGGAGGGCTTTTAGTTTTACTTGCATTTAAAAGCAGTTGGAGGCCACGGAAGGAGTGTTGTACTGAAGCTCGTCTGGAGGTTGGTTAACAGTGTCCAAAGACGGACCAAAAGTATACAGAATGGTGTCGTTCCAGTGTAATTCCTTGAGCCGTCACAGTCTCAGCTTGAGGGGGAATATGATGTTACTGATGCCTCTGGAAGGAGAGCCCTGATCTCGTCTTAAGTTATTGTCCAGGGACTGAACATTAGGAAGTAATATTTCAGGGAAGTCTTATTTGTGATGGAAATGCGGGTGAGTCATCTAATAACTAAAAGTAAGTTTTTGGCAGTAGGTAATAATACAAGAAACCTTCTGAGAAAATAATGTAAGATATAACACACAAAAACAACTATACTGTAAAGTTGGCTAGGAGCTAGAAGCAGGGTGACCATGTCTGTTGGCGCCATCTTATTTATGACTTTGTGGTTGTGGTAACTAGTGAAGACCAGGCACAACTCTGATATAAATGTTGCTGGAATGCCATGTGCCCTACTTATATCAGTACACTCATAACGACCTAATCATTTCAAAACGCGTTAGAAGAAATAAGCCATTAAATATGTTAACCAAATTCACCACTCATTGACCTCCATACAAAAACTCCTTTCTTGGTGAGCGACAAATACATAAAAACGCCCCCTGCTGGAGAAGTCTGACTTTAGGCCCTGTTATCTCTCTTGCTTCAAGTCTTCCTCCTTTTGTGTCCCAAATGCACCCTATTCCTTACACTTATATAGTGCACGACCAGGGCGCTTGGCTCAAATCAAAAGGAGTGCACTATACAGGGAATAGCGTGCCATTTGGGATCATTCCTTAGCCTGATAGATCTAACGCCTGGATATGTATTCTAAGTATCAGCTCACATACACTATATATACAAAAGTATGTGGACACCCCTTTAAATGAGTGGATTTGGCTATTTCAGCCACACCCGTTGCTGACACGTCGATCACACAGCCATGCATTCTCCATAGACAAACACTGGCAGTAGAATGACCTTCCTGAAGAGCTCAGTGACTTTCAACATGGCACCATCATAGGATACCACCTTTCCAACAAGTCGGTTCGTCAAATTTGTGCCCTGCTAGAGCTGCCTTTGTCAATTGTAAATGCTGAGCCGCAACAACGGCTCAGCTGTGAAGTGGTAAGCCACTTCAGCTCACCGAACGGGACCGCCGAGTGCTGAAGCACATAGAGCGTAAAAATTCTGTCCTCGGTTGCAACACTCACTACAGAGTTCCAAACTGCCTCTGGAAGCAACATCAGCACAATAACTTCGGCTGGAGCTTCATGGAATTGGTTTCCATGGCAGAGCAGCCGCACACAAGCCTAAGATCACCATGTGCAATGTCAAGCGTCGACTGGAGTGGTGTAAAGGTCACGGGACATTGGACTCTGGAGCAGTGGAAACACATTCTTTGGAGTGATAAATCACGCTTCACTATCAGGCAGTCCAATCAACAAAGCTGGGTTTGGCAGATGCCAGAAGAACGCTACCTGCCCGAATGCATAGTGCCAACTGTAAAGTTTGGTGGAGAAGGAATAATGGTCTGGGGCTGTTTTTCATGGTCCGGGCTAGGCCCCTTAGTTCCAGTGAAGGGAAATCTTAACGCTACAGCATACAATGACATTCTAGACGATTCTGTTCTTCCAACTTTGTTGCAACAGTTTTGGGGAAGGCCCTTTACTTTTTCAGCATGATCAAACAACGTTGGGATGGAACGCTGACTGTGAGCCAGGCCTAATCGCCCAACATCAGTGCCCAACCTCACTAATGCTCTTGTAGCTTAATGGAAGCAAGTCCCCTGCAGCAATGTTAAAATATCTAGTGGAAAGCCTTTGCCAGAAGAGTGGAGGCTGTTATAGCAGCAAATACCCATGATTTTGGATTGAGATGTTCGACGAGCAGGTGTCCACATACTTTTGGTCATGTAGTGTAGGTTATAGCAATTTGTCAGTCCATGACACAGTCCATGACACAGTCCATGACACAGTCCATGACACAGTCCATGACACAGTCCATGACACAGTCCATGACACAGTCCATGACGTGACACAAACACTGATTGTTGCCTCGCCTTAGCTATGGAACGTGCCTCGAGTTTCATCAGGCTTCTTGCCACGTTTAAAAGAACTGGGGACTTGAAATTAGGGAAACATTTTTGAACGGTCATTCAATTCGTATTTCCAAGCAGTAAACTTTCAGGAGCTCGGACTTTCCGACCTGAAGATCACGGACGCCCTGATTTGACCTTTTATTCCTGAGTTCCCAATTGTCTGGAAAGCACCATTATACCCATATCTAGCGATGACTTCACTGGTGACGTCATTACCGGTATCTAGTGGTGACGTCATTACCGGCGTCTAGTGGTGACGTCATTACCGGCGTCTAGTGGTGACGTCACTACCGGCGTCTAGTGGTGACGTCACTACCGGCATCCAGTGGTGACGTCACTACCGGCATCCAGTGGTGACGTCACTACCGGCATCCAGTGGTGACGTCACTACCGGCATCCAGTGGTGACTTCACTTCCCACTGTTTGTTTATCAATGGGTGGATTTGATTATGCTAAACCACGTGGCACCAGTCTATGGTCCTCTTTCACCGCGAATGAAGCACCCTTCTCAAGTCCAACAGTAATCTACGAATCCAACAGTAATCTACGAATCCAACAGTAATCTACGAATCCAACAGTAATCTACGAATCCAACAGTAATCTACGAATCCAACAGTAATCTACGAATCCAACAGTAATCTACGAATCCAACAATAATCTACGCAGCTCTGTGATTTTGTCAACAAGGCAGCATGGTGTATCATACATCTCTTTTCCATAAAGTATGTTTTGTTCATTGGGAAGACAGAAAGCGTTTTATTTTCAATCAAAAGCAATCCCTTTTGCCTGTGAAACCACAGAATCCTAGTAATTACAACACGTGCTTAATTACATCACTTTTGTTTCGAGCAGATGTCGCCTGTGGTTTTAAACGATAAGGGTCTTGTCCGTCTGAACGTCTGGGAGACCAGGTAGGGTCTAGTCCATCTGAAGGTCTCGGAGACCAGGTAGGGTCTAGTCCATCTGAAGGTCTCAGAGACCAGGTAGGGTCTAGTCCGTCTGAAGGTCTCGGAGACCAGGTAGGGTCTAGTCCGTCTGAAGGTCTCGGAGACCAGGTAGGGTCTAGTCCATCTGAAGGTCTCGGAGACCAGGTAGGGTCTAGTCCATCTGAAGGTCTCGGAGACCAGGTAGGGTCTAGTCCATCTGAAGGCTCCCTATGTAGTGCACTACTTTAGCTCTATGGGGCAACCTATGTGTCTGGAATTTGGGTATAGAAAGGGATTTGAGGTCCATTGGACCCTCTCTACTAATGATCCTGGTCATCAAGTCTCCTCCATCACTGCAGATTGCTAACGACTCTGGATGAAACCGTTAATCTGTGACTCTGTCTGTCCAGAGCTCTTTATTGTAATTTACAGCTGTGAGTTTGTCTGTCATGTGACGCGGCTGCAGAGCACCTGATTATTATGATGATGATGTAAAGAAACAAAGGCCTGTCCAAATTAATAAAATGTTTGTTTAACCTTTCTATCAGAGCGACACACCTATTTATTCATATGGACGTTTGAATGTTCCAGGGGTGCGTTCAGTTCTTTTTTTATGCTGCGTGACGATTTGTACTGAACGACACGTTTATCCAAAATGGTGCGTACTGTTCTTCAACAGCCTTTGAGGTACTTTGCTCCCCTTTGCTGGGTGTGGACTGATCCATATGGGTGTGACCATTTGAAATCACAAAACTCGTGCAACAAACACCATACAATCTACCTCTGGGTAGATATTATATAATTATACCATAATCAACATTTTTCATCTAGTCGTTCAGTATAGTACAGTTTCTGTTGAATTCAATGTTGCACACCTTTGGTCGTACTGATTTCAACCCCGATGTGGATGTAACCATGGTGACGTTTTTGTTAATGTTCCCATGGTGATGTAACTGTATGTGTAACTATGGTGATGTAGTTGAAACTGGTGATAAGGCGCTGGATGTAGTACACTCCTGCCTCCACCAGGCAGCAGCAGATCACCTCTAAATTGTAAAGGTAATTTATAACGGTTGTGCATTTCACACTAAATATCATACAAAAGACTTTTCCTGTTAAAGTGTGACTGCCCAGAGTGGGTGAAAACATACTTTGGTGATCATTTCACTTCTTTATGTTATAGAATACATTTTACCAAGACAAATATGATTATTCATGTTCTGAGTCGTTCAGTTGGGTCTTTAACATATCATTAAAATTATATCAAAACGTTGGAATTCGTAATAAAGTACCAGTCAAACGGTTGGACACACACATTCCAGGGTTTTTCCTTGTTATTAATATTTTCTACATTGTAGAATAATAGTGACCATATCAAAACTATGAAATAACACATATGGAATCATGTAGTAACCAAAAAAGTGTTAAACAAATCCAAATATTTTATATTTGAGATTCTTCAAAGTTGCCACCCTTTGCCTTTGACAGCTTTGCACACTCTTGGCATTCTCTCAACCAGCTTCATTCGGTAGTCACCTGGAATGCATTTGAAATAGCAGGCGTGCCTTGTTAGAAGTTAATGTGTGGAATTTCCTTTTTGAGCCGAGCAGTTGTGTTGTGACAAGGTAGGGATGGTTTACAGAAGATAGCCCTATTTGGTAAAAGACCAGGTCCATATTATGGCAAGAACAGCTCAAATAAGCAAAGAGAAACAACAGTCCATCACTTTACGACATGAAGGTCAGTCAATCCAGAACATTTCAAGAACTTTGAAAGTTTCTTCAGGTGCAGTCGCAGAAATCATCAAGCGCTATGATGGAACTGGCTCTCATGAGGACCGCAACAGGAAAGGAAGTCCCAGAGTTACCTCTGCTGCAGAGAATAAGTTCATT
Organism: Oncorhynchus kisutch; assembly: GCF_002021735.2. NCBI lineage: Eukaryota > Metazoa > Chordata > Actinopteri > Salmoniformes > Salmonidae > Oncorhynchus > Oncorhynchus kisutch. The sequence goes on from NC_034185.2 coordinate 1,100,165, forward strand.
AGAGTTTGCAGCCCAAATAAATGCTTCAGAGTTCAAGTAACGCACACATTCCAACATCAACTGTTCAGAGGAGACTGCGTGAATCAGGCCTTCATGGTCGATTTGCTACAAAAGTACACCAATAAGAAGAAGAGACTTGTTTGGGCCAAGAAACATGAGCAATGGACATTAGACTGGTGGAAATCTGTCCTTTGGTCTGATGAGTCCAAATTTGAGATTTTTGGTTCCAACTGTCGTGTTTTTGTAATACGCAGAGTAGGTGAACGTAGGCTCTCAGCATGTGTGGGTCCCACCGTGAAGCATGGAGGAGGAGGTGTGATGTGTGGGGGTGCTTTGCTGGTGACACTGTCTGTAATTTATTTAGAATTCAAGGCACACTTAACCAGCATGACTACCACAGCGATATGCCATCCCATCTGGTTTGCGCTTAGTGGGACTATCATTTGTTTTTCAACAGGATAATGACCCAAAACACACCTCCAGGCTGAAAACAAGACTCCCTAAATTTTATCAGCATATCGATTGCGCAACCAGGGGTGGAAAGACCTTGGATCATTGTTACTCTAACTTCCGCGACGCATATAAGGCCCTGCCCCGCCCCCCTTTCGGAAAAGCTGACCACGACTCCATTTTGTTGATCCCTGCCTACAGACAGAAACTAAAACAAGAGGCTCCCACGCTGAGGTCTGTCCAACGCTGGTCCGACCAAGCTGACTCCACACTCCAAGACTGCTTCCATCACGTGGACTGGGAGATGTTTCGTATTGCGTCAGATAACAATATTGACGAATACGCTGATTCGGTGTGCGAGTTCATTAGAATGTGCGTTGAAGATGTCGTTCCCATAGCAACGATTAAAACATTCCCTAACCAGAAACCGTGGATTGATGGCAGCATTCGTGAGGAACTGAAAGCGCGAACCACTGCTTTTAATCAGTGCAAGGTGTCTGGTAACATGACCGAATACAAACAGTGCAGCTATTCCCTCCGCAAGGCTATCAAACAAGCTAAGCGTCAGAACAGAGACAAAGTAGAATCTCAATTCAACGGCTCAGACACAAGAGGCATGTGGCAGGGTCTACAGTCAATCACGGACTACAGGAAGAAATCCAGCCCAGTCACGGACCAGGATGTCTTGCTCCCAGGCAGACTAAATAACTTTTTTGCCCGCTTTGAGGACAATACAGTGCCACTGACACGGCCTGCAACGAAAACATGCAGACTCTCCTTCACTGCAGCCGAGGTGAGTAAGACATTTAAACGTGTTAACCCTCGCAGGGCTGCAGGCCCAGACGGCATCCCCAGCCGCGCCCTCAGAGCATGCGCAGACCAGCTGGCCGGTGTGTTTACGGACATATTCAATCAATCCCTATACCAGTCTGCTGTTCCCACATGCTTCAAGGGGGCCACCATTGTTCCTGTTCCCAAGAAAGCTAAGGTAACTGAGCTAAACGACTACCGCCCCGTAGCACTCACATCCGTCATCATGAAGTGCTTTGAGAGACTAGTCAAGGACCATATCACCTCCACCCTACCTGACACCCTAGACCCACTCCAATTTGCTTACCGCCCAAATAGGTCCACAGACGATGCAATCTCAACCACACTGCACACTGCCCTAACCCATCTGGACAAGAGGAATACCTATGTGAGAATGCTGTTCATCGACTACAGCTCGGCATTCAACACCATAGTACCCTCCAAGCTCGTCATCAAGCTCGAGACCCTGGCTCTCGACCCCGCCCTGTGCAACTGGGTACTGGACTTCCTGATGGGCCGCCCCCAGGTGGTGAGGGTAGGCAACAACATCTCCCCGCTGATCCTCAACACTGGGGCCCCACAAGGGTGCGTTCTGAGCCCTCTCCTGTACTCCCTGTTCACCCACGACTGCGTGGCCACGCACGCCTCCAACTCAATCATCAAGTTTGCGGATGACAGTGGTAGGCTTGATTACCAACAACGACGAGACGGCCTACAGGGAGGAGGTGAGGGCCCTCGGAGTGTGGTGTCAGGAAAATAACCTCACACTCAACGTCAACAAAACTAAGGAGATGATTGTGGACTTCAGGAAACAGCAGAGGGAACACCCCCCTATCCACATCGATGGAACAGTAGTGGAGAGGGTAGCAAGTTTTAAGTTCCTCGGCATACACATCACAGACAAACTGAATTGGTCCACTCACACAGACAGCATCGTGAAGAAGGCGCAGCAGCGCCTCTTCAACCTCAGGAGGCTGAAGAAATTCGGCTTGTCACCAAAAGCACTCAAACTTCTACAGATGCACAATCGAGAGCATCCTGGCGGGCTGTATCACCGCCTGGTACGGCAACTGCTCCGCCCTCAACCGTAAGGCTCTCCAGAGGGTAGTGAGGTCTGCACAACGCATCACCGGGGGCAAACTACCTGCCCTCCAGGACACCTACACCACCTGATGTTACAGGAAGGCCATAAAGATCATCAAGGACATCAACCACCCGAGCCACTGCCTGTTCACCCCGCTATCATCCAGAAGGCGAGGTCAGTACAGGTGCATCAAAGCTGGGACCGAGAGACTGAAAAACAGCTTCTATCTCAAGGCCATCAGACTGATAAACAGCCACCACTAACATTGAGTGGCTGCTGCCAACACACTGACACTGACACTGACACTGACTCAACTCCAGCCACTTTAATAATGGGAATTGATGGGAAATGATGTAAATATATCACTAGCCACTTTACACAATGCTATCTTATATAATGTTACTTACCCTACATTATTCATCTCATATGCATACGTATATACTGTACTCTATATCATCGACTGCATCCTTATGTAATACATGTATCACTAGCCACTTTAACTATGCCACTTTGTTTACATACTCATCTCATATGTATATACTGTACTCGATACCATATACTGTATCTTGCCTATGCTGCTCTGTACCATCACTCATTCATATATCCTTATGTACATATTCTTTATCCCCTTACACTGTGTATAAGACAGTAGTTTTGGAATTGTTAGATTACTTGTTGGTTATTACTGCATTGTCGGAACTAGAAGCACAAGCATTTCGCTACACTCGCATTAACATCTGCTAACCATGTGTATGTGACAAATCAAATTTGATTTGATTTGTAAGGGCTATTTGACCAAGAGCCTTGTGATTGGTTAACTTCTTATGGACGGTAGCGTCCCATCTGGAAACATCCGGTGAAATTGCAGGGCGCGAATTTCAAATGACAGAACTATAAATATTTAACATTCATGGAAATACAAGTATTATACATCAAAATAAAGCTTAACTTACTGTTAACCCAGCTTCTGTGACAGATTTCAAAAAGGCTTTACGGCGAGAGCACACCATTTGATTATCTGAGGACAGCGCCCCGCATACAAAAACATGAAAAACCTTTTTCAACCAGGCAGGTGCGACACGAAAGTCAGAAATAGCGATAAAATAAATGCCTTATCTTTGAAGATCTTCTTCCTGTTGGCACTCCAACCGGTCCCAATTACATCACAAATGGTCCTTTTTTTCGATAAAGTCCTTCTTTATATCCATAAAAACTCAGTTTAGCTGCAGTGCTTCATTCAAAAATCCACCCGGTTTCCATCCTTCAAAATCCATACAAAATGAATCCCAAACATTACCAATAAACTTATCCAAACAAGTCAAACAACGTTTATAATCAAACCTCAGGTACCCTAATACATAAATAAACAATAACATTTAGACGGAGAATAGTATGTTCATTACCAGAGATAAATAACAAAGAACACGCTTTCACCCAAGTGCATGGAAACATGACAGCCAAAATGGGAGCCACTTCGAAAAACCACAACTTCTATCAAATTTTTCGAAAAACCACCCTGAAACTCTTTCTAAAGACTGTTGACATCTAGTGGAAGCCATAGGAACTGCAATCTGGGAGGACTTCGCCTCATAATAAACATGAAAGCCATTGGAAAACAGTGGAAGTCTTTTTTTTTATTGTTTGTCCTCTGGGTTTCGCCTGCCATATCAGTTCTGTTATACTCACATCATTTTAACAGTTTTAGAAAATATAGAGTTTTTCTATCCAAATCTACCAATTATATGCATATCCTAGCTTCTGGGCCTGAGTAACAAGCAGTTTACTTTGGGCACGCATTTCATCCGAACGTGAAAATACTACACATGCGAGATTAACCCAACCCCTCTGAATCAGAGAGGTGTGGTGGGCTGCCTTAATCGACATCCACGTCTTCAGCGCTCAGGAAACAGTGGGTTAGCTGCCTTGCTCAGGGGCAGAACGACAGATTTGTTTACCTTGTCAGCTCGGGGCTTCGATCCAGCAACCTTTTGGTTACTGGCCCAACGCTATAACCACTAGGCTACCTGCCGCCGGAGTGCTGCATTAGATGACCTGGCCTCCACAATCACCCGACCTCAACCCAATTGAGATGGTTTGGGATGAGTTGGATCGTAGAATGAAGGAAAAGCAACCAACAAGTGCTCAGCATATGATGGAACTCCTTCAACACTGAAAAGCATTCCAGGTGACTCCCTCATGAAGCTGGTTGAGAGAATGCTTACTTTGAAGAAACTAAAATCTATGTACAGTTGAAGTCGGAAGTTTACATGGAGTCAATAAAACTCGTTTTTCAACCACTCCCCAAATTTCATCTCAACAAACTATAGTTTTGGAAAGTCGGTGTAACGATCAATGAGTGAATAGGTGTGGAGTCAGGCGCAGAGAGCAAAAGGATGCGGGAAAAACACGCTTTAATGTCCAGAATAAATCACAGAAACAAAAATAGAAAACTAATGTGAAAAAATAAAGGACAGCGAGAAACCCGAAATGCAAACACAAACCACTCTAACACATACAGACGAACAAGCCCGCACAAACGGAAGCGGGCTGAACGAACTTAAATAACCCCACCCTAACAACCAAACAAGAAACAGGTGAAACCAATTAGACAACCAAACGAACACAGAACAAAGGATCGGTGGCAGCTAGTAGACCGGCGACAACGACCGCCGAGCGCCACCCGAACAAGAAGGGGAGTCACCTTCGGTAATATTCGTGACAATCGGTTAAGACAACTAATTTGTTCCTGACACAAGTAATTTTTCCAACAATTGTTTACAGACAGAGTATTTCACTATCACAATTCCAGTGGGTCAGAAGTTTACGAACACTAAGTTGACTGTGCCTTTAAACAGCTTGGAAAATGCCAGAAAATGATATCGTGGCTTTAGAAGCTTCTGATAGGCTAATTGACATCATCTGAGTCAATTGGAGGTGTACCTGTGGATGGATTTCAAGGCCTACCTTCAAACTCAGTGCCTCTTTGCTTGACATCATGGGAAAATCAAATGCAATTTCCAAATGCCTGAAGGTACCACGTTCATCTGTACAAACAATAGTGTGCAAGTATAAACACAATGGGACCATGCAGCCGTCATACCGCTCAGGAAGGTCCATGCCTCAGGACTACCTGGCATGATGACTCCTTGCTGTCCCCAGTCCACCTGGCCGTGCTGCTGCTCCAGTTTCAACCTTTCTGCCTGCGGCTATGGAATCCTGACCTGTTCACCGGACGTGCTACCTGTCCCAGACCTATTATTTGACCATACTGGTCATTTATGAACATTTAAACATCTTAGCCATGTTCTGTTATAATCTCCACCCGGCACAGCCAGAAGAGGACTGGCCACCCCTCATAGCCTGGTTCCTCTCTAGGTTTCTTCCTAGGTTTTGGCCTCTCTAGGGAGTTTTTTCTAGCCAACATGCTTCAACACCTGCATTGCTTGCTGTTGGGAGTTTTATGCTGGGTTTCTCATCTACAACATGACTTGACCCAGCCTCATCTACACCACCTACTATAGTATGACTAGACCCAGCCTCATCTACACCACCATCTATAGCATGACTAGACCCAGCCTCATCTACACCACCATCTATAACCTGACTAGACCCAGCCTCATCTACACCACCATCTATAGTATGACTAGACCCAGCCTCATCTACACCACCATCTATAGTATGACTAGACCCAGCCTCATCTACACCTCCATCTATAACCTGACTAGACCCAGCCTCATCTACACCACCATCTATAGTATGACTAGACCCAGCCTCATCTACACCACCATCTATAGTATGACTAGACCCAGCCTCATCTACACCACCATCTATAACCTGACTAGACCCAGCCTCATCTACACCACCATCTATAACCTGACTAGACCCAGCCTCATCTACACCATCTATACCCTGACTAGACCCAGCCTCATCTACACCACCATCTATAACCTGACTAGACCCAGCCTCATCTACACCACCATCTATAACCTGACTAGACCCAGCCTCATCTACACCACCATCTATAACCTGACTAGACCCAGCCTCATCTACACCACCATCTATAACATGACTAGACCCAGCCTCATCTACACCACCATCTATAACACCCAGCCTCATCTAGACCACCGTCTATAGTATGACTAGACCCAGCCTCATCTACATCACCGTCTATAACCTGACTAGAACCAGCCTCATCTACACCACCGTCTAAAACATGACTAGACACAGCCTCATCTACACCACCATCTATAACATGACTAGACCCAGCCTCATCTACACCACCATCCATGACATGACTAGACCCAGCCTCATCTACACCACCATCCATTACATGACTAGGCCCAGCCTCATCTACACCACCATCCATGACATGACTCGACCCAGCCTCATCTACACCACCATCCATGACATGACTAGACCCAGCCTCATCTACACCACCATCTATAGTATGACTAGACCCAGTCTCATATACTCCCCCATCTATAACATGACTAGAACCAGCCTCATCTACACCACCATCTATAGTATGACTAGACCCAGCCTCATCTACACCACCATCTATAACCTGACTAGACCCAGCCTCATCTACACCACCATCTATAGCCTGTCTAGACCCAGCCTCATCTACACCACCATCCATGACATGATTAGACCCAGCCTCATCTGCACCACCATCTATAGCATGACTAGACCCAGCCTCATCTACACCACCATTCATGACATGACTAGACCCAGCCTCATCTACACCACCATCCATTACATGACTAGACCCAGCCTCATCTACACCTCCATCTATAACCTGACTAGACCCAGCCTCATCTACACCACCATCTATAACATGACTAGACCCAGCCTCATCTATACCACCATCTGTAGCAAGACTAGACCCAGCCTCATCTATAACATGACTTGACACAGCCTAATCTACACCACCTACTATAGTATGACTAGACCCAGCCTCATCTATACCACCATCTATAGCATGACTAGGCCCAGCCTCATCTACACCATCTATAACATGACTAGAACCAACCTCATCTACACCACCATCTATAACCTGACTAGACCCAGCCTCATCTACACCATCTATACCCTGACTAGACCCAGCCTCATCTACACCACCATCTATAACATGACTAGACCCAGCCTCATCTACACCACCATCTATAACACCCAGCCTCATCTAGACCACCGTCTATAGTATGACTAGACCCAGCCTCATCTACATCACCGTCTATAACCTGACTAGACCCAGCCTCATCTACATCACCGTCTATAACCTGACTAGACACTGCCTCATCTACACCACCATCTATAGCATGACTAGACCCAGCCTCATCTACACCACCATCTATTGCCTGACTAGACCCAGCCTCATCTATAACATGACTCGACCCAACCTCATCTACACCACCATCTATAGTATGACTAGACCCAGCCTTATCTACACCATCTATAATATGACTAGACCCAGCCTTATCTACACCATCTATAATATGACTAGAACCAACCTCATCTACACCTCCATCTATAACCAGCCTCATCTACACCGCCATCTATAACCTGACTAGACCCAGCCTCATCTACACCACCATCCATGACATGACTAGACCCAGCCTCATCTACACCACCATACATTACATGACTAGGCCCAGCCTCATCTACACCACCATCTATAGTATGACTAGACCCAGTCTCATATACTCCCCCATCTATAACATGACTAGAACCAGCCTCATCTACACCACCATCTATAGCCTGACTAGTCCCAGCCTCATCTACACCACCATCCATGACATTACTAGACCCAGCCTCATCTACACCACCATCTATAGCCTGACTAGTCCCAGCCTCATCTACACCTCCATCTATAACCTGACTAGACCCAGCCTCATCTACACCACCATCCATGACATTACTAGACCCAGCCTCATCTACACCACCATCTATAGCCTGACTAGTCCCAGCCTCATCTACACCTCCATCTATAACCTGACTAGACCCAGCCTCATCTACACCACCATCCATTACATGACTAGACCCAGCCTCATCTACACCACCATCTATAACATGACTAGACCCAGCCTCATCTATACCACCATCTATAGCAAGACTAGACCCAGCCTCATCTACACCACCATCTACAGTATGACTAGACCCAGCCTCATCTACACCACCATCTATAACTTGACTAGACCCAGCCTTATCTACACCACCATCCATTACATGACTAGACCCAGCCTCATCTACACCACTATCCATGACATGACTCTAGACACAGCCTCATCTACACCACCATCCATGACATGACTAGACACAGCCTCATCTACACCACCGTCTAAAACATGACTAGACCCAGCCTCATCTACACCACCATCTATAGCATGACTAGACCCAGCCTCATCTACACCACCATCTATAACATGACTAGACCCAGCCTCATCTACACCACCATCTATGGCATGACTAGACCCAGCCTCATCTACACCACAATCCATAACATGACTAGACCTAGCCTCATCTACACCACCATCTATAGCCTGACTAGACTCAGCCTCATCTATAACATGACTCGACCCAGCCTCATCTACACCACCATCTATAGTATGACTAGACCCAGCCTTATCTACACCATCTATAACATGACTAGAACCAACCTCATCTACACCTCCATCTATAACCTGACTAGACCCAGCCTCATCTACACCACCATCCATGACATGACTAGACCCAGCCTCATCTACACCACCATCCATTACATGACTAGGCCCAGCCTCATCTACACCACCATCCATGACATGACTCGACCCAGCCTCATCTACACCACCATCCATGACATGACTAGACCTAGCCTCATCTACACCACCATCCATGACATGACTAGACCCAGCCTCATCTACACCACCATCTATAGTATGACTAGACCCAGCCTCATCTACACCACCATCCATGACATGACTAGACCCAGCCTCATCTGCACCACCATCTATAGCATGACTAGACCCAGCCTCATCTACACCACCATTCATGACATGACTAGACCCAGCCTCATCTACACCACCATCCATTACATGACTAGACCCAGCCTCATCTACACCTCCATCTATAACCTGACTAGACCCAGCCTCATCTACACCACCATCTATAACATGACTAGACCCAGCCTCATCTATACCACCATCTGTAGCAAGACTAGACCCAGCCTCATCTATAACATGACTTGACACAGCCTAATCTACACCACCTACTATAGTATGACTAGACCCAGCCTCATCTATACCACCATCTATAGCATGACTAGGCCCAGCCTCATCTACACCACCATCCATGACATGACTAGACCCAGCCTTATCTACACCATCTATAACATGACTAGAACCAACCTCATCTACACCACCATCTATAACCTGACTAGACCCAGCCTCATCTACACCATCTATACCCTGACTAGACCCAGCCTCATCTACACCACCATCTATAACATGACTAGACCCAGCCTCATCTACACCACCATCTATAACACCCAGCCTCATCTAGACCACCGTCTATAGTATGACTAGACCCAGCCTCATCTACATCACCGTCTATAACCTGACTAGACCCAGCCTCATCTACATCACCGTCTATAACCTGACTAGACACTGCCTCATCTACACCACCATCTATAGCATGACTCGACCCAACCTCATCTACACCACCATCTATAGTATGACTAGACCCAGCCTTATCTACACCATCTATAATATGACTAGAACCAACCTCATCTACACCTCCATCTATAACCAGCCTCATCTACACCGCCATCTATAACCTGACTAGACCCAGCCTCATCTACACCACCATCCATGACATGACTAGACCCAGCCTCATCTACACCACCATACATTACATGACTAGGCCCAGCCTCATCTACACCACCATCTATAGCCTGACTAGTCCCAGCCTCATCTACACCACCATCCATGACATTACTAGACCCAGCCTCATCTACACCACCATCTATAGCCTGACTAGTCCCAGCCTCATCTACACCTCCATCTATAACCTGACTAGACCCAGCCTCATCTACACCACCATCCATGACATTACTAGACCCAGCCTCATCTACACCACCATCTATAGCCTGACTAGTCCCAGTCTCATCTACACCTCCATCTATAACCTGACTAGACCCAGCCTCATCTACACCACCATCCATTACATGACTAGACCCAGCCTCATCTACACCACCATCTATAACATGACTAGACCCAGCCTCATCTACACCATCTATACCCTGACTAGACCCAGCCTCATCTACACCACCATCTATAACATGACTAGACCCAGCCTCATCTACACCACCATCTATAACACCCAGCCTCATCTAGACCACCGTCTATAGTATGACTAGACCCAGCCTCATCTACATCACCGTCTATAACCTGACTAGACCCAGCCTCATCTACATCACCGTCTATAACCTGACTAGACACTGCCTCATCTACACCACCATCTATAGCATGACTCGACCCAACCTCATCTACACCACCATCTATAGTATGACTAGACCCAGCCTTATCTACACCATCTATAATATGACTAGAACCAACCTCATCTACACCTCCATCTATAACCAGCCTCATCTACACCGCCATCTATAACCTGACTAGACCCAGCCTCATCTACACCACCATCCATGACATGACTAGACCCAGCCTCATCTACACCACCATACATTACATGACTAGGCCCAGCCTCATCTACACCACCATCTATAGCCTGACTAGTCCCAGCCTCATCTACACCACCATCCATGACATTACTAGACCCAGCCTCATCTACACCACCATCTATAGCCTGACTAGTCCCAGCCTCATCTACACCTCCATCTATAACCTGACTAGACCCAGCCTCATCTACACCACCATCCATTACATGACTAGACCCAGCCTCATCTACACCACCATCTATAACATGACTAGACCCAGCCTCATCTATACCACCATCTATAGCAAGACTAGACCCAGCCTCATCTACACCACCATCTACAGTATGACTAGACCCAGCCTCATCTACACCACCATCTATAACATGACTAGACCCAGCCTCATCTATACCACCATCTATAGCAAGACTAGACCCAGCCTCATCTACACCACCATCTATAGCATGACTAGACCCATCCTCATCTACACCACCATCCATGAAATGACTAGACCCAGCCTCATCTACACCAACATCCATAACATGACTAGACCCAGCCTCATCTACACCACCATCCATTACATGACCAGACCCAGCCTCATCTACACCACCATCTATAGTTTGACTAGACCCAGCCTCATCTACACCACCATCTATAGTATGACTAGACCCAGCCTCATCTACACCACCATCTATAACCTGACTAGACCTAGCCTTATCTACACCACCATCTATAGTTTGACTAGACCCAGCCTCATCTACACCACCATCTATAGTATGACTAGACCCAGCCTCATCTACACCACCATCTATAACCTGACTAGACCCAGCCTCATCTACACCACCATCCATGACATGCCTAGACCCAGCCTCATCTACACCACCATCCATAACATGACTAGACCTAGCCTTATCTACACCACCATCTATAGTTTGACTAGACCCAGCATCATCTACACCACCATCTATAACCTGACTAGACCCAGCCTCATCTACACCACCATTCATGACATGACTAGACCTAGCCTCATCTACACCACCATCTATAGTATGACTAGACCCATTCTCATCTACAGCACCATCTATAACCTGACTCGACCCAGCCTCATCTACACCACCATCTATAGCCTGACTAGACCCAGCCTCATCTATAATATGACTCGACCCAGCCTCATCTTCACCACCATCCATAACATGACTAGACCTTGCCTTATCTACACCACCATCTATAGTTTGACTAGACCCAGCCTCATCTACACCACCATCTATAACCTGACTAGACCCAGCCTCATCTACACCACCATCCATGACATGACTAGACACAGCCTCATCTACACCACCAGCCATTACATTACTACACCCAGCCTCATCTACACCACCATCTATAGCCTGACTAGACCCAGCCTCATCTAAACCACCATCCATGACATGACTAGACCCAGCCTCATCTACACCACCATACATTACATGACTAGGCCCAGCCTCATCTACACCACCATCTATAGCCTGACTAGTCCCAGCCTCATCTACACCACCATCCATGACATTACTAGACCCAGCCTCATCTACACCACCATCTATAGCCTGACTAGTCCCAGCCTCATCTACACCTCCATCTATAACCTGACTAGACCCAGCCTCATCTACACCACCATCCATTACATGACTAGACCCAGCCTCATCTACACCACCATCTATAACATGACTAGACCCAGCCTCATCTATACCACCATCTATAGCAAGACTAGACCCAGCCTCATCTACACCACCATCTACAGTATGACTAGACCCAGCCTCATCTACACCACCATCTATAACATGACTAGACCCAGCCTCATCTATACCACCATCTATAGCAAGACTAGACCCAGCCTCATCTACACCACCATCTATAGCATGACTAGACCCATCCTCATCTACACCACCATCCATGAAATGACTAGACCCAGCCTCATCTACACCAACATCCATAACATGACTAGACCCAGCCTCATCTACACCACCATCCATTACATGACCAGACCCAGCCTCATCTACACCACCATCTATAGTTTGACTAGACCCAGCCTCATCTACACCACCATCTATAGTATGACTAGACCCAGCCTCATCTACACCACCATCTATAACCTGACTAGACCTAGCCTTATCTACACCACCATCTATAGTTTGACTAGACCCAGCCTCATCTACACCACCATCTATAGTATGACTAGACCCAGCCTCATCTACACCACCATCTATAACCTGACTAGACCCAGCCTCATCTACACCACCATCCATGACATGCCTAGACCCAGCCTCATCTACACCACCATCCATAACATGACTAGACCTAGCCTTATCTACACCACCATCTATAGTTTGACTAGACCCAGCATCATCTACACCACCATCTATAACCTGACTAGACCCAGCCTCATCTACACCACCATTCATGACATGACTAGACCTAGCCTCATCTACACCACCATCTATAGTATGACTAGACCCATTCTCATCTACAGCACCATCTATAACCTGACTCGACCCAGCCTCATCTACACCACCATCTATAGCCTGACTAGACCCAGCCTCATCTATAATATGACTCGACCCAGCCTCATCTTCACCACCATCCATAACATGACTAGACCTTGCCTTATCTACACCACCATCTATAGTTTGACTAGACCCAGCCTCATCTACACCACCATCTATAACCTGACTAGACCCAGCCTCATCTACACCACCATCCATGACATGACTAGACACAGCCTCATCTACACCACCAGCCATTACATTACTACACCCAGCCTCATCTACACCACCATCTATAGCCTGACTAGACCCAGCCTCATCTAAACCACCATCTATAACATGACCCGACCCAGCCTCATCTACACCACCATCTATAGTATGACTAGACCCAGCCTCATCTACACCACCATATATAACCTGACTCAACCCAGCCTTATCTACACCACCATCTATAGCCTGACTAGACCCAGCCTCATCTATAATATGACTCGACCCAGCCTCATCTACACCACCATCTATAACCTGACTAGACATTGCCTCATCTACACCACCAACTATAATCTGACTAGACCCAGCTTTATCTACACCATCTATAACATGACTAGAACCAGCCTCATCTACACCACCATCCGTTACATGACTAGACCCAGCCTCATCTACACCTCCATCTATAACCTGACTAGACCCAGCCTCATCTACACCACCATCCATAACATGACTAGACCTAGCCTTATCTACACCACCATCCATGACATGACTAGACCCAGCCTCATCTACACCACCAGCCATTACATTACTAGACCCAGCCTCATCTACACCACCATCTATAGCCTGACTAGACCCAGCCTCATCTAAACCACCATCTATAACATGACCCGACCCAGCCTCATCTACACCACCATCTATAGTATGACTAGACCCAGCCTCATCTACACCACCATATATAACCTGACTCAACCCAGCCTCATCTACACCACCATCTATAGCCTGACTAGACCCAGCCTCATCTACACCACCATCCATGACGTGACTAGACCCAGGCCTCATCTACACCACCATCTATAGTATGACTAGACCCAGCCTCATCTACACCACCATCTATAACCTGACTCGACCCAGCCTCATCTACACCAACATCTATAGCCTGACTAGACCCAGCCTCATCTATAATATGACTCGACCCAGCCTCATCTACACCACCATCCATAACATGACTAGACCTAGCCTTATCTACACCACCATCTATAACCTGACTAGACCCAGCCTCATCTACACCACCATCCATTACATGACTAGACCCAGCCTCATCTACACCTCCATCTATAACCTGACTAGACAAAGCCTCATCTACAACACCATCTATAACATGACTCGACTCAGCCTCATCTACACCACCGTCTATAGTATGACTAGACCCAGCCTCATCTACACCACCGTCTATAACCTGACTAGACCCAGCCTCATCTACACCACCGTCTATAACACGACTAGACCCAGCCTCATCTACACCACCATCCATTACATTACTAGACCCAGCCTCATCTACACCACCATCCATTACATTACTAGACCCAGCCTCATCTAAACCACCATCTATAACATGACCCGACCCAGCCTCATCTACACCACCATCTATAATCTGACTAGACCCAGCCTTATCTACAACACCATCTATAACATGACTAGAACCAGCCTCATCTACACCACCATCTATATCCTGACTATACCCAGCCTCATCTACACCACCATCCATTACATTACTAGACCCAGCCTTATCTACACCACAATCTATAGCATGACTAGACCTAGCCTTATCTATAATATGACTCGACCCAGCCTCATCTATAATATGACTCGACCCAGCCTCATCTACACCACCATCCATAACATGACTAGACCTAGCCTTATCTACACCACAATCTATAGCATGACTAGACCCATCCTCATCTACACCACCATCCATGACATGACTAGACCCATCAACATCTACACCACCATCCATGACATGACTAGACCCAGCCTCATCTACACCACCATCCATAACATGACTAGACCCAGCCTCATCTACACCACCATCTATAGTATGACTAGACCCAGCCTCATCTACACCACCATCTATAACCTGACTAGACCCAGCCTCATCTACACCACCATCCATTACATGACCAGACCCAGCCTCATCTACACCTCCATCTATAACCTGACTAGACCTAGCCTTATCTACACCACCATCTATAGTTTGACTAGACCCAGCCTCATCTACACCACCATCTATAGTATGACTAGACCCAGCCTCATCTACACCACCATCTATAACCTGACTAGACCCAGCCTCATCTACACCACCATCCATGACATGCCTAGACCCAGCCTCATCTACACCACCATCAATTACATGACTAGACCCAGCCTCATCTACACCTCCATCTATAACCTGACTAGACCCAGCCTCATCTACAACACCATCTATAACATGACTCGACTCAGCCTCATCTACACCACCGTCTATAGTATGACTAGACCCAGCCTCATCTACACCAACGTCTATAACCTGACTAGACCCAGCCTCATCTACACCACCGTCTGTAACACGACTAGACCCAGCCTCATCTAAACCACCATCTATAACATGACCTGACCCAGCCTCATCAACACCTCCATCTATAACCTGACTAGACCCAGCCTCATCTCCACCACCATCTATAACCTGACTAGACCCAGCCTCATCTACACCACCGTCTATAACACGACTAGACCCAGCCTCATCTACACCACCATCTATAGCATGACTAGACCCATCCTCATCTACACCACCATCCATGAAATGACTAGACCCAGCCTCATCTACACCACCATCCATATCATGACTAGACCTAGCCTCATCTACACCACCATCTATAGTATGATTAGACCCAGCCTCATCTACACCACCATCCATTACATGACCAGACCCAGCCTCATCTACACCTCCATCTATAACCTGACTAGACCCAGCCTCATCTACACCACCATCTATAACCTGACTCGACCCAGCCTCATCTACACCACCATCTATAGCCTGACTAGACCCAGCCTCATCTATAATATGACTCGACCCAGCCTCATCTACACCACCATCCATAACATGACTAGACCTAGCCTTATCTACACCACCATCTATAGTTTGACTAGACCCAGCCTCATCTACACCACCATCTATAACCTGACTAGACCCAGCCTCATCTACACCACCATCCATGACATGACTAGACACAGCCTCATCTACACCACCAGCCATTACATTACTAGACCCAGCCTCATCTACACCACCATCTATAGCCTGACTAGACCCAGCCTCATCTAAACCACCATCTATAACATGACCCGACCCAGCCTCATCTACACCACCATCTATAGTATGACTAGACCCAGCCTCATCTACACCACCATATATATAACCTGACTCAACCCAGCCTCATCTACACCACCATCTATAGCCTGACTAGACCCAGCCTCATCTATAATATGACTCGACCCAGCCTCATCTACACCACCATCTATAACCTGACTAGACATTGCCTCATCTACACCACCAACTATAATCTGACTAGACCCAGCCTTATCTACACCATCTATAACATGACTAGAACCAGCCTCATCTACACCACCATCCGTTACATGACTAGACCCAGCCTCATCTACACCTCCATCTATAACCTGACTAGACCCAGCCTCATCTACACCACCATCCATAACATGACTAGACCTAGCCTTATCTACACCACCATCCATGACATGACTAGACCCAGCCTCATCTACACCACCATCCATGACATGACTAGACCCAGCCTCATCTACACCACCATCTATAGTATGACTAGACCCAGCCTCATCTACACCACCATCTATAACCTGACTCGACCCAGCCTCATCTACACCACCATCTATAGCCTGACTAGACCCAGCCTCATCTATAATATGACTCGACCCAGCCTCATCTACACCACCATCCATAACATGACTAGACCTAGCCTTATCTACACCACCATCTATAGTTTGACTAGACCCAGCCTCATCTACACCACCATCTATAACCTAACTAGACCCAGCCTCATCTACACCACCATCCATTACATGACTAGACCCAGCCTCATCTACACCTCCATCTATAACCTGACTAGACCCAGCCTCATCTACAACACCATCTATAACATGACTCGACTCAGCCTCATCTACACCACCGTCTATAGTATGACTAGACCCAGCCTCATCTACACCACCGTCTATAACACGACTAGACCCAGCCTCATCTACACCACCATCTATAGCATGACTAGACCCATCCTCATCTACACCACCATCCATGACATGACTAGACCCAGCCTCATCTACACCACCATCCATAACATGACTAGAACCAGCCTCATCTACACCACCATCTATATCCTGACTATACCCAGCCTCATCTACACCACCGTCTATAGTATAACTAGACCCAGCCTCATCTACACCACCATCCATAACATGACTAGACCTAGCCTCATCTACACCACCATCTATAGTATGACTAGACCCAGCCTCATCTACACCACCATCTATAGCATGACTAGACCCAGCCTCATCTACACCACCATCCATGACATGCCTAGACCCAGCCTCATCTACACCACCATCCATAACATGACTAGACCTAGCCTTATCTACACCACCATCTATAGTTTGACTAGACCCAGCCTCATCTACACCACCATCTATTACCTGACTAGACCCAGCCTTATCTACACCACCATCCATGACATGACTAGACCCAGCATCATCTACACCACCATCCATGACATGTCTAGACCCAGCCTCATCTACACCACCATCTATAGCCTGACTAGACCCAGCCTCATCTATAATATGACTCGACCCAGCCTCATCTACACCACCGTCTATAACACGACTAGACCCAGCCTCATCTACACCACCATCTATAGCATGACTAGACCCATCCTCATCTACACCACCATCAATGACATGACTAGACCCAGCCTCATCTAAACCACCATCTATAACATGACCCGACCCAGCCTCATCTACACCACCATCTATAATCTGACTAGACCCAGCCTTATCTACAACACCATCTATAACATGACTAGAACCAGCCTCATCTACACCACCATCTATAACATGACTAGACCCAGCCTCATCTAAACCACCATCTATAACATGACCCGACCCAGCCTTATCTACAACACCATCTATAACATGACTAGAACCAGCCTCATCTACACCACCATCTATAGTATGACTAGACCCAGCCTCATCTAAACCACCATCTATAACATGACCCGACCCAGCCTCATCTACACCACCATCTATAGTATGACTAGACCCAGCCTCATCTACACCACCATATATAACCTGACTCAACCCAGCCTCATCTACACCACCATCTATAGCCTGACTCGACCCAGCCTCATCTATAATATGACTCGACCCAGCCTCATCTACACCACCATCCATAACATGACTAGACCTAGCCTTATCTACACCACAATCTATAGCATGACTAGACCCATCCTCATCTACACCACCATCCATGACATGACTAGACCCATCAACATCTACACCACCATCCATGACATGACTAGACCCAGCCTCATCTACACCACCATCCATAACATGACTAGACCTAGCCTCATCTACACCACCATCTATAGTATGACTAGACCCAGCCTCATCTACACCACCGTCTATAACACGACTAGACCCAGCCTCATCTACACCACCATCTATAGCATGACTAGACCCATCCTCATCTACACCACCATCCATGACATGACTAGACCCAGCCTCATCTACACCACCATCCATAACATGACTAGAACCAGCCTCATCTACACCACCATCTATATCCTGACTATACCCAGCCTCATCTACACCACCGTCTATAGTATAACTAGACCCAGCCTCATCTACACCACCATCCATAACATGACTAGACCTAGCCTCATCTACACCACCATCTATAGTATGACTAGACCCAGCCTCATCTACACCACCATCTATAGCATGACTAGACCCAGCCTCATCTACACCACCATCCATGACATGCCTAGACCCAGCCTCATCTACACCACCATCCATAACATGACTAGACCTAGCCTTATCTACACCACCATCTATAGTTTGACTAGACCCAGCCTCATCTACACCACCATCTATTACCTGACTAGACCCAGCCTTATCTACACCACCATCCATGACATGACTAGACCCAGCATCATCTACACCACCATCCATGACATGTCTAGACCCAGCCTCATCTACACCACCATCTATAGCCTGACTAGACCCAGCCTCATCTATAATATGACTCGACCCAGCCTCATCTACACCACCGTCTATAACACGACTAGACCCAGCCTCATCTACACCACCATCTATAGCATGACTAGACCCATCCTCATCTACACCACCATCAATGACATGACTAGACCCAGCCTCATCTAAACCACCATCTATAACATGACCCGACCCAGCCTCATCTACACCACCATCTATAATCTGACTAGACCCAGCCTTATCTACAACACCATCTATAACATGACTAGAACCAGCCTCATCTACACCACCATCTATAACATGACTAGACCCAGCCTCATCTAAACCACCATCTATAACATGACCCGACCCAGCCTTATCTACAACACCATCTATAACATGACTAGAACCAGCCTCATCTACACCACCATCTATAGTATGACTAGACCCAGCCTCATCTAAACCACCATCTATAACATGACCCGACCCAGCCTCATCTACACCACCATCTATAGTATGACTAGACCCAGCCTCATCTACACCACCATATATAACCTGACTCAACCCAGCCTCATCTACACCACCATCTATAGCCTGACTCGACCCAGCCTCATCTATAATATGACTCGACCCAGCCTCATCTACACCACCATCCATAACATGACTAGACCTAGCCTTATCTACACCACAATCTATAGCATGACTAGACCCATCCTCATCTACACCACCATCCATGACATGACTAGACCCATCAACATCTACACCACCATCCATGACATGACTAGACCAGCCTCATCTACACCACCATCCATAACATGACTAGACCTAGCCTCATCTACACCACCATCTATAGTATGACTAGACCCAGCCTCATCTACACCACCATCTATAGTATGACTAGACCCAGCCTCATCTACACCACCATCTATAACCTGACTAGACCCAGCCTCATCTACACCACCATCCATTACATGACCAGACCCAGCCTCATCTACACCTCCATCTATAACCTGACTAGACCTAGCCTTATCTACACCACCATCTATAGTTTGACTAGACCCAGCCTCATCTACACCACCATCTATAGTATGACTAGACCCAGCCTCATCTACACCACCATCTATAACCTGACTAGACCCAGCCTCATCTACACCACCATCCATGACCATGCCTAGACCCAGCCTCATCTACACCACCATCAATTACATGACTAGGACCCAGCTCATCTACACCTCCATCTATAACCTGACTAGACCCAGCCTCATCTACAACACCATCTATAACATGACTCGACTCAGCCTCATCTACACCACCGTCTATAGACTGACTAGACCCAGCCTCATCTACACCACCATCTATAACCTGACTAGACCCAGCCTCATCTACACCACCATCCATAACATGACTAGACCCAGCCTCATCTAAAACACCATCTATAACATGACCTGACCCAGCCTCATCTACACCACCATCTATAACATGACTAGACCAGCCTCATTCTCCACCACCCATCTATAACCTGACTAGACCCAGCCTCATCTACACCACCATCTATAACATGATTAGACCCAGCCTCATCTACACCCCATCTATA
>NC_034185.2:1121698-1224198 GCF_002021735.2 Oncorhynchus kisutch
TCTAACCTGACTAGACCCAGCCTCATCTACACCACCGTCTATAACCTGACTAGACCCAGCCTCATCTACACCACCGTCTATAACACGACTAGACCCAGCCTCATCTACACCCACCATCTATAGCTGACTAGACCCATCCTCATCTACACCACCATCCATGACATGACTAGACCCAGCCTCATCTACACCACCATCCATAACATGACTAGAACCAGCCTCATCTACACCTCCATCTATAACCTGACTAGACCAGCCTCATCTACACTACCATCCATGACATGACTAAGACACAGCCTCATCTACACCACCATCCTTACATTACTAGACCCAGCCCATCTAAACCACCATCTATAACATGACCCGACCCAGCCTCATCTACACCACCATCTATAATCTGACTAGACCCAGCCTCATCAACACCTCCATCTATAACCTGACTAGACCCAGCCTCATCTCCACCACCATCTAATAACATGACTCGACCAGCCTCATCTACACCACCATCTATAACCAGCCTCATCTACACCACCGTCTATAACACGACTAGACCCAGCCTCATCTACACCACCATCTATAGCATGACTAGACCCATCCTCATCTACACCACCCATCCATGAAATGACTACACCCAGCCTCATCTACACCACTATCCATAATATGACTAGACCTAGCCTCATCTACACCACCATCTATAGTATGATTAGACCCAGCCTCATCTACACCACCATCCATTACATGACCAGACCCAGCCTCATCTACACCTCCATCTATAACCTGACTAGACCCAGCCTTATCTACACCACCATCCATGACATGACTAGACCCAGCCTCATCTACACCACCATCCATGACATGACTAGACCCAGCCTCATCTACACCACCATCTATAGCCTGACTAGACCCAGCCTCATCTATAATATGACTCGACCCAGCCTCATCTACACCACCATCCATGACATGACTAGACCCAGCCTCATCTACACCACCATCTATAGTTTGACTAGACCCAGCCTCATCTACACCACCATCTATAACCTGACTAGACCCAGCCTTATCTACACCACCATCCATGACATGACTAGACCCAGCCTCATCTACACCACCATCCATGACATGACTAGACCCAGCCTCATCTACACCACCATCTATAGCCTGACTAGACCCAGCCTCATCTATAATATGACTCGACCCAGCCTCATCTACACCACCATCCATAACATGACTAGACCTAGCCTTATCTACACCACCATCTATAGCATGACTAGACCCATCCTCATCTACACCACCATCCATGACATGACTAGACCCAGCCTCATCTACACCACCATCCATAACATGACTAGACCTAGCCTCATCTACACCACCATCTATAGTATGACTAGACCCAGCCTCATCTACACCACCATCTATAGTATGACTAGACCCAGCCTCATCTACACCACCATCTATAACCTGACTAGACCCAGCCTCATCTACACCACCATCCATTACATGACTAGACCCAGCCTCATCTACACCTCCATCTATAACCTGACTAGACCCAGCCTCATCTACAACACCATCTATAACATGACTCGACTCAGCCTCATCTACACCACCGTCTATAGTATGACTAGACCCAGCCTCATCTACACCAACGTCTATAACCTGACTAGACCCAGCCTCATCTCCACCACCATCTATAACATGACTCGACCCAGCCTCATCTACACCACCATCTATAACATGACTCGACCCAGCCTCATCTACACCACCATCTATAACCTGACTAGACCCAGCCTCATCTACACCACCGTCTATAACACGACTAGACCCAGCCTCATCTACACCACCATCTATAGCATGACTAGACCCATCCTCATCTACACCACCATCCATGAAATGACTAGACCCAGCCTCATCTAAACCACCATCTATAACATGACCCGACCCCAGCCTCATCTACACCACCATCTATAGTATGACTAGACCCAGACTTATCTACACCATCTATAACATGACTAGAACCAGCCTCATCTACACCACCATCCATTACATGACTAGACCAGCCTCATCTACACCTCCATCTATAACCTGACTAGACCCAGCCTCATCTCCACCACCATCTATAACATGACTCGACCCAGCCTCATCTACACCACCATCTATAGTATGACTAGACCCAGCCTCATCTAAACCACCATCTATAACATGACCCGACCCCAGCCTCATCTACACCACCATCTATAGTATGACTAGACCCAGCCTCATCTACACCACCATATATAACCTGACTCAACCCAGC
Organism: Oncorhynchus kisutch; assembly: GCF_002021735.2. Taxonomy (NCBI): domain Eukaryota; kingdom Metazoa; phylum Chordata; class Actinopteri; order Salmoniformes; family Salmonidae; genus Oncorhynchus; species Oncorhynchus kisutch. Next base: position 1,123,983 of record NC_034185.2, read on the forward strand.
CTCATCTACACCACCATCTATAGCCTGACTAGACCCAGCCTCATCTACACCACCATCCATGACGTGACTAGACCCAGCCTCATCTACACCACCATCTATAGTATGACTAGACCCAGCCTCATCTACACCACCATCTATAACCTGACTCGACCCAGCCTCATCTACACCACCATCTATAACCTGACTCGACCCAGCCTCATCTACACCACCATCTATAGCCTGACTAGACCCAGCCTCATCTACACCACCATCCATAACATGACTAGACCTAGCCTTATCTACACCACCATCTATAACCTGACTAGACCCAGCCTCATCTACACCACCATCCATTACATGACTAGACCCAGCCTCATCTACACCTCCATCTATAACCTGACTAGACCCAGCCTCATCTACAACACCATCTATAACATGACTCGACTCAGCCTCATCTACACCACCATCTATAGTATGACTAGACCCAGCCTCATCTACACCACCGTCTATAACCTGACTAGACCCAGCCTCATCTACACCACCGTCTATAACACGACTAGACCCAGCCTCATCTACACCACCATCTATAGCATGACTAGACCCATCCTCATCTACACCACCATCCATGACATGACTAGACCCAGCCTCATCTACACCACCATCCATAACATGACTAGAACCAGCCTCATCTACACCTCCATCTATAACCTGACTAGACCCAGCCTCATCTACACTACCATCCATGACATGACTAGACACAGCCTCATCTACACCACCATCCATTACATTACTAGACCCAGCCTCATCTAAACCACCATCTATAACATGACCCGACCCAGCCTCATCTACACCACCATCTATAATCTGACTAGACCAGCCTTATCTACAACACCATCTATAACATGACTAGAACCAGCCTCATCTACACCACCATCTATATCCTGACTATACCCAGCCTCATCTATACCACCATCCATTACATTACTAGACCCAGCCTCATCTAAACCACCATCTATAACATGACCCGACCCCAGCCTCATCTACACCACCATCTATAGTATGACTAGACCCAGACTTATCTACACCATCTATAACATGACTAGAACCAGCCTCATCTACACCACCATCCATTACATGACTAGACCCAGCCTCATCTACACCTCCATCTATAACCTGACTAGACCCAGCCTCATCTCCACCACCATCTATAACATGACTCGACCCAGCCTCATCTACACCACCGTCTATAGTATAACTAGACCCAGCCTCATCTACACCACCGTCTATAACCTGACTAGACCCAGCCTCATCTACACCACCGTCTATAACACGACTAGACCCAGCCTCATCTACACCACCATCTATAGCATGACTAGACCCATCCTCATCTACACCACCATCCATGACATGACTAGACCCAGCCTCATCTACACCACCATCCATAACATGACTAGACCTAGCCTCATCTACACCACCATCTATAGTATGACTAGACCCAGCCTCATCTACACCACCATCTATAGTATGACTAGACCCAGCCTCATCTACACCACCATCTATAACCTGACTAGACCCAGCCTCATCTACACCACCGTCTATAACACGACTAGACCCAGCCTCATCTAAAACCACCATCTATAACATGACCCGACCCAGCCTCATCAACACCTCCATCTATAACCTGACTAGACCCAGCCTCATCTCCACCACCATCTATAACATGACTCGACCCAGCCTCATCTACACCACCATCTATAACCAGCCTCATCTACACCACCGTCTATAACACGACTAGACCCAGCCTCATCTACACCACCATCTATAGCATGACTAGACCCATCCTCATCTACACCACCATCCATGAAATGACTACACCCAGCCTCATCTACACCACTATCCATAATATGACTAGACCTAGCCTCATCTACACCACCATCTATAGTATGATTAGACCCAGCCTCATCTACACCACCATCCATTACATGACCAGACCCAGCCTCATCTACACCTCCATCTATAACCTGACTAGACCCAGCCTTATCTACACCACCATCCATGACATGACTAGACCCAGCCTCATCTACACCACCATCCATGACATGACTAGACCCAGCCTCATCTACACCACCATCTATAGCCTGACTAGACCCAGCCTCATCTATAATATGACTCGACCCAGCCTCATCTACACCACCATCCATGACATGACTAGACCCAGCCTCATCTACACCACCATCTATAGTTTGACTAGACCCAGCCTCATCTACACCACCATCTATAACCTGACTAGACCCAGCCTTATCTACACCACCATCCATGACATGACTAGACCCAGCCTCATCTACACCACCATCCATGACATGACTAGACCCAGCCTCATCTACACCACCATCTATAGCCTGACTAGACCCAGCCTCATCTATAATATGACTCGACCCAGCCTCATCTACACCACCATCCATAACATGACTAGACCTAGCCTTATCTACACCACCATCTATAGCATGACTAGACCCATCCTCATCTACACCACCATCCATGACATGACTAGACCCAGCCTCATCTACACCACCATCCATAACATGACTAGACCTAGCCTCATCTACACCACCATCTATAGTATGACTAGACCCAGCCTCATCTACACCACCATCTATAGTATGACTAGACCCAGCCTCATCTACACCACCATCTATAACCTGACTAGACCCAGCCTCATCTACACCACCATCCATTACATGACTAGACCCAGCCTCATCTACACCTCCATCTATAACCTGACTAGACCCAGCCTCATCTACAACACCATCTATAACATGACTCGACTCAGCCTCATCTACACCACCGTCTATAGTATGACTAGACCCAGCCTCATCTACACCAACGTCTATAACCTGACTAGACCCAGCCTCATCTCCACCACCATCTATAACATGACTCGACCCAGCCTCATCTACACCACCATCTATAACATGACTCGACCCAGCCTCATCTACACCACCATCTATAACCTGACTAGACCCAGCCTCATCTACACCACCGTCTATAACACGACTAGACCCAGCCTCATCTACACCACCATCTATAGCATGACTAGACCCATCCTCATCTACACCACCATCCATGAAATGACTAGACCCAGCCTCATCTACACCACCATCCATAACATGACTAGACCTAGCCTCATCTACACCACCATCTATAGTATGATTAGACCCAGCCTCATCTCCACCACCATCTATAACATGACTCGACCCAGCCTCATCTACACCACCATCTATAACATGACTCGACCCAGCCTCATCTACACCACCATCTATAACCTGACTAGACCCAGCCTCATCTACACCACCGTCTATAACACGACTAGACCCAGCCTCATCTACACCACCATCTATAGCATGACTAGACCCATCCTCATCTACACCACCATCCATGAAATGACTAGACCCAGCCTCATCTAAACCACCATCTATAACATGACCCGACCCCAGCCTCATCTACACCACCATCTATAGTATGACTAGACCCAGACTTATCTACACCATCTATAACATGACTAGAACCAGCCTCATCTACACCACCATCCATTACATGACTAGACCCAGCCTCATCTACACCTCCATCTATAACCTGACTAGACCCAGCCTCATCTCCACCACCATCTATAACATGACTCGACCCAGCCTCATCTACACCACCGTCTATAGTATAACTAGACCCAGCCTCATCTACACCACCGTCTATAACCTGACTAGACCCAGCCTCATCTACACCACCGTCTATAACACGACTAGACCCAGCCTCATCTACACCACCATCTATAGCATGACTAGACCCATCCTCATCTACACCACCATCCATGACATGACTAGACCCAGCCTCATCTACACCACCATCCATAACATGACTAGACCTAGCCTCATCTACACCACCATCTATAGTATGACTAGACCCAGCCTCATCTACACCACCATCTATAGTATGACTAGACCCAGCCTCATCTACACCACCATCTATAACCTGACTAGACCCAGCCTCATCTACACCACCGTCTATAACACGACTAGACCCAGCCTCATCTAAACCACCATCTATAACATGACCCGACCCAGCCTCATCAACACCTCCATCTATAACCTGACTAGACCCAGCCTCATCTCCACCACCATCTATAACATGACTCGACCCAGCCTCATCTACACCACCATCTATAACCAGCCTCATCTACACCACCGTCTATAACACGACTAGACCCAGCCTCATCTACACCACCATCTATAGCATGACTAGACCCATCCTCATCTACACCACCATCCATGAAATGACTAGACCCTGCCTCATCTACACCACCATCCATAATATGACTAGACCTAGCCTCATCTACACCACCATCTATAGTATGATTAGACCCAGCCTCATCTACACCACCATCCATTACATGACCAGACCCAGCCTCATCTACACCTCCATCTATAACCTGACTAGACCCAGCCTTATCTACACCACCATCCATGACATGACTAGACCCAGCCTCATCTACACCACCATCCATGACATGACTAGACCCAGCCTCATCTACACCACCATCTATAGCCTGACTAGACCCAGCCTCATCTATAATATGACTCGACCCAGCCTCATCTACACCACCATCCATGACATGACTAGACCCAGCCTCATCTACACCACCATCTATAGTTTGACTAGACCCAGCCTCATCTACACCACCATCTATAACCTGACTAGACCCAGCCTTATCTACACCACCATCCATGACATGACTAGACCCAGCCTCATCTACACCACCATCCATGACATGACTAGACCCAGCCTCATCTACACCACCATCTATAGCCTGACTAGACCCAGCCTCATCTATAATATGACTCGACCCAGCCTCATCTACACCACCATCCATAACATGACTAGACCTAGCCTTATCTACACCACCATCTATAGCATGACTAGACCCATCCTCATCTACACCACCATCCATGACATGACTAGACCCAGCCTCATCTACACCACCATCCATAACATGACTAGACCTAGCCTCATCTACACCACCATCTATAGTATGACTAGACCCAGCCTCATCTACACCACCATCTATAGTATGACTAGACCCAGCCTCATCTACACCACCATCTATAACCTGACTAGACCCAGCCTCATCTACACCACCATCCATTACATGACTAGACCCAGCCTCATCTACACCACCATCTATAGCCTGACTAGACCCAGCCTCATCTATAATATGACTCGACCCAGCCTCATCTACACCACCATCTATAACCTGACTAGACCCAGCCTCATCTACACCACCGTCTATAACACGACTAGACCCAGCCTTATCTACACCACCATCCATGACATGACTAGACCCAGCCTCATCTACACCACCTTCCATGACATGACTAGACCCATTCTCATCTACACCACCATCTATAGTATGACTAGACCCATTCTCATCTACACCACCATCTATAACCTGACTCGACCCAGCCTCATCTACACCACCATCTATAGCCTGACTAGACCCAGCCTCATCTATAATATGACTCGACCCAGCCTCATCTACACCACCATCCATAACATGACTAGACCTAGCCTTATCTACACCACAATCTATAGCATGACTAGACCCATCCTCATCTACACCACCATCCATGACATGACTAGACCCAGCCTCATCTACACCACCATCTATAGTATGACTAGACCCAGCCTCATCTACACCACCATCTATAACCTGACTAGACCCAGCCTCATCTACACCACCATCCATTACATGACCAGACCCAGCCTCATCTACACCTCCATCTATAACCTGACTAGACCTAGCCTTATCTACACCACCATCTATAGTTTGACTAGACCCAGCCTCATCTACACCACCATCTATAGTATGACTAGACCCAGCCTCATCTACACCACCATCTATAACCTGACTAGACCCAGCCTCATCTACACCACCATCCATGACATGCCTAGACCCAGCCTCATCTACACCACCATCAATTACATGACTAGACCCAGCCTCATCTACACCTCCATCTATAACCTGACTAGACCCAGCCTCATCTACAACACCATCTATAACATGACTCGACTCAGCCTCATCTACACCACCGTCTATAGTATGACTCGACCCAGCCTCATCTACACCACCATCTATAACCTGACTAGACCCAGCCTCATCTACACCACCATATATAACCTGACTCAACCCAGCCTCATCTACACCACCATCTATAGCCTGACTAGACCCAGCCTCATCTATAATATGACTCGACCCAGCCTCATCTACACCACCATCCATGACATGACTAGACCCAGCCTCATCTACACCACCATCCATAACATGACTAGACCTAGCCTCATCTACACCACCATCTATAGTATGACTAGACCCAGCCTCATCTACACCACCATCTGTAACCTGACTAGACCCAGCCTCATCTACACCACCATCCATTACATGACCAGACCCAGCCTCATCTACACCTCCATCTATAACCTGACTAGACCTAGCCTTATCTACACCACCATCTATAGTTTGACTAGACCCAGCCTCATCTACACCACCATCTATAGTATGACTAGACCCAGCCTCATCTACACCACCATCTATAACCTGACTAGACCCAGCCTCATCTACACCACCATCCATGACATGCCTAGACCCAGCCTCATCTACACCACCATCAATTACATGACTAGACCCAGCCTCATCTACACCTCCATCTATAACCTGACTAGACCCAGCCTCATCTACAACACCATCTATAACATGACTCGACTCAGCCTCATCTACACCACCGTCTATAGTATGACTAGACCCAGCCTCATCTACACCAACGTCTATAACCTGACTAGACCCAGCCTCATCTACACCACCGTCTATAACACGACTAGACCCAGCCTCATCTAAACCACCATCTATAACATGACCTGACCCAGCCTCATCAACACCTCCATCTATAACCTGACTAGACCCAGCCTCATCTCCACCACCATCTATAACATGACTCGACCCAGCCTCATCTACACCACCATCTATAACATGACTCGACCCAGCCTCATCTACACCACCATCTATAACCTGACTAGACCCAGCCTCATCTACACCACCGTCTATAACACGACTAGACCCAGCCTCATCTACACCACCATCTATAGCATGACTAGACCCATCCTCATCTACACCACCATCCATGAAATGACTAGACCCAGCCTCATCTACACCACCATCCATATCATGACTAGACCTAGCCTCATCTACACCACCATCTATAGTATGATTAGACCCAGCCTCATCTACACCACCATCCATGACATGACTAGACCCAGCCTCATCTACACCACCATCTATAGTATGACTAGACCCATTCTCATCTACACCACCATCTATAACCTGACTCGACCCAGCCTCATCTACACCACCATCTATAGCCTGACTAGACCCAGCCTCATCTATAATATGACTCGACCCAGCCTCATCTACACCACCATCCATAACATGACTAGACCTAGCCTTATCTACACCACCATCTATAGTTTGACTAGACCCAGCCTCATCTACACCACCATCTATAACCTGACTAGACCCAGCCTCATCTACACCACCATCCATGACATGACTAGACACAGCCTCATCTACACCACCAGCCATTACATTACTAGACCCAGCCTCATCTACACCACCATCTATAGCCTGACTAGACCCAGCCTCATCTAAACCACCATCTATAACATGACCCGACCCAGCCTCATCTACACCACCATCTATAGTATGACTAGACCCAGCCTCATCTACACCACCATATATAACCTGACTCAACCCAGCCTCATCTACACCACCATCTATAGCCTGACTAGACCCAGCCTCATCTATAATATGACTCGACCCAGCCTCATCTACACCACCATCTATAACCTGACTAGACATTGCCTCATCTACACCACCAACTATAATCTGACTAGACCCAGCCTTATCTACACCATCTATAACATGACTAGAACCAGCCTCATCTACACCACCATCCGTTACATGACTAGACCCAGCCTCATCTACACCACCATCCATAACATGACTAGACCTAGCCTTATCTACACCACCATCCATGACATGACTAGACCCAGCCTCATCTACACCACCATCCATGACATGACTAGACCCAGCCTCATCTACACCACCATCTATAGTATGACTAGACCCAGCCTCATCTACACCACCATCTATAACCTGACTCGACCCAGCCTCATCTACACCACCATCTATAACCTGACTAGACCCAGCCTTATCTACACCACCATCCATGACATGACTAGACCCAGCCTCATCTACACCACCATCCATGACATGACTAGACCCAGCCTCATCTACACCACCATCTATAGTATGACTAGACCCATTCTCATCTACACCACCATCTATAACCTGACTCGACCCAGCCTCATCTACACCACCATCTATAACCTGACTAGACCTAGCCTTATCTACACCACCATCTATAGTTTGACTAGACCCAGCCTCATCTACACCACCATCTATAGTATGACTAGACCCAGCCTCATCTACACCACCATCTATAACCTGACTAGACCCAGCCTCATCTACACCACCATCCATGACATGCCTAGACCCAGCCTCATCTACACCACCATCCATAACATGACTAGACCTAGCCTTATCTACACCACCATCTATAGTTTGACTAGACCCAGCATCATCTACACCACCATCTATAACCTGACTAGACCCAGCCTTATCTACACCACCATCCATGACATGACTAGACCCAGCCTCATCTACACCACCATCCATGACATGACTAGACCCAGCCTCATCTACACCACCATCTATAGTATGACTAGACCCATTCTCATCTACACCACCATCTATAACCTGACTCGACCCAGCCTCATCTACACCACCATCTATAGCCTGACTAGACCCAGCCTCATCTAAACCACCATCTATAACATGACCCGATCCAGCCTCATCTACACCACCATCTATAGTATGACTAGACCCAGCCTCATCTACACCACCATATATAACCTGACTCAACCCAGCCTCATCTACACCACCATCTATAGCCTGACTAGACCCAGCCTCATCTATAATATGACTCGACCCAGCCTCATCTACACCACCATCTATAACCTGACTAGACATTGCCTCATCTACACCACCAACTATAATCTGACTAGACCCAGCCTTATCTACACCATCTATAACATGACTAGACCCAGCCTCATCTACACCACCATCCGTTACATGACTAGACCCAGCCTCATCTACACCTCCATCTATAACCTGACTAGACCCAGCCTCATCTACACCACCATCCATAACATGACTAGACCTAGCCTTATCTACACCACCATCCATGACATGACTAGACCCAGCCTCATCTACACCACCAGCCATTACATTACTAGACCCAGCCTCATCTACACCACCATCTATAGCCTGACTAGACCCAGCCTCATCTAAACCACCATCTATAACATGACCCAACCCAGCCTCATCTACACCACCATCTATAGTATGACTAGACCCAGCCTCATCTACACCACCATATATAACCTGACTCAACCCAGCCTCATCTACACCACCATCTATAGCCTGACTAGACCCAGCCTCATCCATAATATGACTCGACCCAGCCTCATCTACACCACCATCCATGACGTGACTAGACCCAGCCTCATCTACACCACCATCTATAGTATGACTAGACCCAGCCTCATCTACACCACCATCTATAACCTGACTCGACCCAGCCTCATCTACACCACCATCTATAGCCTGACTAGACCCAGCCTCATCTATAATATGACTCGACCCAGCCTCATCTACACCACCATCCATAACATGACTAGACCTAGCCTTATCTACACCACCATCCATGACATGACTAGACCCAGGTCGCAATTGTAAATGAGAATTTGTTCTCAACTTGCCTACCTGGTTAAATAAAGGTAAAATAAATAAAATACACCACCATCTATAGTTTGACTAGACCCAGCCTCATCTACACCACCATCCATGACATGCCTAGACCCAGCCTCATCTACACCACCATCCATAACATGACTAGACCTAGCCTTATCTACACCACCATCTATAGTTTGACTAGACCCAGCATCATCTACACCACCATCTATAACCTGACTAGACCCAGCCTTATCTACACCACCATCCATGACATGACTAGACCCAGCCTCATCTACACCACCATCCATGACATGACTAGACCCAGCCTCATCTACACCACCATCTATAGTATGACTAGACCCATTCTCATCTACACCACCATCTATAACCTGACTCGACCCAGCCTCATCTACACCACCATCTATAGCCTGACTAGACCCAGCCTCATCTACACCTCCATCTATAACCTGACTAGACCCAGCCTCATCTACAACACCATCTATAACATGACTTGACTCAGCCTCATCTACACCACCGTCTATAGTATGACTAGACCCAGCCTCATCTACACCACCGTCTATAACCTGACTAGACCCAGCCTCATCTACACCACCGTCTATAACACGACTAGACCCAGCCTCATCTACACCACCATCTATAGCATGACTAGACCCATCCTCATCTACACCACCATCCATGACATGACTAGACCCAGCCTCATCTACACCACCATCCATAACCTGACTAGACCCAGCCTTATCTACAACACCATCTATAACATGACTAGAACCAGCCTCATCTCCACCACCATCTATATCCTGACTATACCCAGCCTCATCTACACCACCATCCATTACATTACTAGACCCAGCCTCATCTAAACCACCATCTATAACATGACCCGACCCAGCCTCATCTACACCACCATCTATAGTATGACTAGACCCAGACTTATCTACACCATCTATAACATGACTAGAACCAGCCTCATCTACACCACCATCCATTACATGACTAGACCCAGCCTCATCTACACCTCCATCTATAGTATGACTAGAACCAGCCTCATCTACACCACCATCTATAGTATGACTAGACCCAGCCTCATCTACACCACCATCTATAACCTGACTCGACCCAGCCTCATCTCCACCACCATCTATAGTATGACTAGAACCAGCCTCATCTACACCACCATCTATAGTATGACTAGACCCAGCCTCATCTACACCACCATCTATAACCTGACTCGACCCAGCCTCATCTACACCACCATCTATAGCCTGACTAGACCCAGCCTCATCTATAATATGACTCGACCCAGCCTCATCTACACCACCATCCATAACATGACTAGACCTAGCCTTATCTACACCACCATCTATAGTTTGACTAGACCCAGCCTCATCTACACCACCATCTATTACCTGACTAGACCCAGCCTCATCTACACCACCAGCCATTACATTACTAGACCCAGCCTCATCTACACCACCATCTATAGCCTGACTAGTCCCAGCCTCATCTAAACCACCATCTATAACATGACCCGACCCAGCCTCATCTACACCACCATCTATAGTATGACTAGACCCAGCCTTATCTACACCATCTATAACATGACTAGAACCAGCCTCATCTACACCACCATCCGTTACATGACTAGACCCAGCCTCATCTACACCTCCATCTATAACCTGACTAGACCCAGCCTCATCTACACCACCATCCATAACATGACTAGACCTAGCCTTATCTACACCACCATCCATGACATGACTAGACCCAGTCTCATCTACACCACCATCCATGACATGACTAGACCCAGCCTCATCTACACCACCATCTATAGTATGACTAGACCCAGCCTCATCTACACCACCATCTATAGCCTGACTCGACCCAGCCTCATCTACACCACCATCTATAGCCTGACTAGACCCAGCCTCATCTATAATATGACTCGACCCAGCCTCATCTACACCACCATCCATAACATGACTAGACCTAGCCTTATCTACACCACCATCTATAGTTTGACTAGACCCAGCCTCATCTACACCACCATCTATTACCTGACTAGACCCAGCCTCATCTACACCACCATCCATTACATGACTAGACCCAGCCTCATCTACACCTCCATCTATAACCTGACTAGACCCAGCCTCATCTACACCACCGTCTATAACACGACTAGACCCAGCCTCATCTACACCACCATCTATAGCATGACTAGACCCATCCTCATCTACACCACCATCCATAACATGACTAGACCCAGCCTCATCTACACCACCATCTATAACCTGACTATACCCAGCCTCATCTACACCACCATCCATTACATGACCCGACCCAGCCTCATCTACACCACCATCTATAATCTGACTAGACCCAGCCTTATCTACAACACCATCTATAACATGACTAGAACCAGCCTCATCTACACCACCATCCATTACATGACTAGACCCAGCCTCATCTACACCTCCATCCATAACATGACTAGACCCAGCCTCATCTCCACCACCATCTATAACATGACTCGACCCAGCCTCATCTACACCACCGTCTATAGTATAACTAGACCCAGCCTCATCTACACCACCGTCTATAACCTGACTAGACCCAGCCTCATCTACACCACCGTCTATAACACGACTAGACCCAGCCTCATCTACACCACCATCCATGACATGACTAGACCCAGCCTCATCTACACCACCATCCATAACATGACTAGACCTAGCCTCATCTACACCACCATCCATTACATGACCAGACCCAGCCTCATCTACACCTCCATCTATAACCTGACTAGACCTAGCCTTATCTACACCACCATCCATAGTTTGACTAGACCCAGCCTCATCTACACCACCATCTATAGTATGACTAGACCCAGCCTCATCTACACCACCATCTATAGCCTGACTAGACCCAGCCTCATCTACACCACCATCTATAGTATGACTAGACCCAGCCTCATCTACACCACCATCTATAACCTGACTAGACCCAGCCTTATCTACACCACCATCCATGACATGACTAGACCCAGCCTCATCTACACCACCATTTTTTAAATATTTTTTTTATTTCACCTTTATTTAACCAGGTAGGCTAGTTGAGAACAAGTTCTCATTTGCAACTGCGACCTGGCCAAGATAAAGCATAGCAGTGTGAGCATACAACAAAGAGTTACACATGGAGTAAACAATTAACCAGTCAATAACACAGTAGAAAACAAAGGGGGGGTCTATATACAATGTGTGCAAAAGGCATGAGGAGGTAGGCAAATAATTACAATTTTGCAGATTAACACTGGAGTGATAAAAGATCAGATGGTCATGTACAGGTAGAGATATTGGTGTGCAGAAGAGCAGAAAAGTAAATAAATAAAAACAGTATGGGGATGAGGTAGGTGAAAAGGGTGGGCTATTTACCAATAGACTATGTACAGCTGCAGCGATCGGTTAGCTGCTCAGATAGCTGATGTTTGAAGTTGGTGAGGGAGATAAAAGTCTCCAACTTCAGCGATTTTTGCAATTCGTTCCAGTCACAGGCAGCAGAGTACTGGAACGAAAGGCGGCCAAATGAGGTGTTGGCTTTAGGGATGATCAGTGAGATACACCTGCTGGAGCGCGTGCTACGGATGGGTGTTGCCATCGTGACCAGTGAGCTGAGATAAGGCGGAGCTTTACCTAGCATAGACTTGTAGATGACCTGGAGCCAGTGGGTCTGGCGACGAATATGTAGCGAGGGCCAGCCGACTAGAGCATACAAGTCGCAGTGGTGGGTGGTATAAGGTGCTTTAGTGACAAAACGGATGGCACTGTGATAGACTGCATCCAGTTTGCTGAGTAGAGTGTTGGAAGCCATTTTGTAGATGACATCGCCGAAGTCGAGGATCGGTAGGATAGTCAGTTTTACTAGGGTAAGCTTGGCGGCTTGAGTGAAGGAGGCTTTGTTGCGGAATAGAAAGCCGACTCTTGATTTGATTTTCGATTGGAGATGTTTGATATGAGTCTGGAAGGAGAGTTTGCAGTCTAGCCAGACACCTAGGTACTTATAGACGTCCACATATTCTAGGTCGGAACCATCCAGGGTGGTGATGCTAGTCGGGCATGCAGGTGCAGGCCATCCATGACATGACTAGACCCAGCCTCATCTACACCACCATCTATAGTATGACTAGACCCAGCCTCATCTACACCACCATCTATAACCTGACTCGACCCAGCCTCATCTACACCACCATCTATAGCCTGACTAGACCCAGCCTCATCTATAATATGACTCGACCCAGCCTCATCTACACCAACGTCTATAACCGGACTAGACCCAGCCTCATCTACACCACCGTCTATAACACGACTAGACCCAGCCTCATCTACACCACCATCTATAGCATGACTAGACCCATCCTCATCTACACCACCATCCATGATATGACTAGACCCAGCCTCATCTAAACCACCATCCATTACATTACTAGACCCAGCCTCATCTAAACCACCATCTATAACATGACCCGACCCAGCGTTATCTACAACACCATCTATAATATGACTCGACCCAGCCTCATCTACACCACCATCTATAGCCTAACTAGACCCAGCCTCATCTATAATATGACTCGACCCAGCCTCATCTACACCACCATCCATAACATGACTAGACCTAGCCTCATCTACACCACCATCTATAGTATGACTAGACCCAATCTCATCTACACCACCATCTATAACATGACTAGTCCCAGCCTCATCTACACCACCATCTATAGCCTGACTAGACCCAGCCTCATCTAAACCACCATCTATAACATGACTAGACCCAGCCTCATCTACACCACCATCTATAGTATGACTAGACCCAGCCTCATCTACACCACCATCTATAGCCTGACTAGACCCAGCCTCATCTATAATATGACTCGACCCAGCCTCATCTACAACACCATCTATAACCTGACTAGACATTGCCTCATCTACACCACCAACTATAATCTGACTAGACCCAGCCTTATCTACACCATCTATAACATGACTAGAACCAGCCTCATCTTCACCACCATCCATTACATGACTAGACCCAGCCTCATCTACACCACCATCTATAACATGATTAGACCCAGCCTCATCTACACCACCATCTATAATATGACTCGACCCAGCCTCATCTACACCACCGTCTATAACATGACTAGAACCAGCCTCATCTACACTACCATCCATGACATGACTAGACACAGCCTCATCTACACCACCATCTATAGTATGACTAGACCCAGCCTCATCTACACCACCATCTATAACCTGACTCGACCCAGCCTCATCTACACCACCATCTATAGCCTGACTAGACCCAGCCTCATCTACACCACCATCTATAATATGACTAGACCCAGCCTTATCTACACCCCCATCTATAGTATGACTAGGCCCAGCCTCATCTACACCACCATCTATAGTATGACTATACCCAGTCTCATATACACCCCCATCTATAGTATGACTAGGCCCAGTCTCATCTACACCACCATCTATAACATGATTAGACCCAGCCTCATCTACACCACCATCTATAATATGACTCGACCCAGCCTCATCTACACCACCGTCTATAACATGACTAGAACCAGCCTCATCTACACTACCATCCATGACATGACTAGACACAGCCTCATCTACACCACCATCTATAGTATGACTAGACCCAGCCTCATCTACACCACCATCTATAACCTGACTCGACCCAGCCTCATCTACACCACCATCTATAGCCTGACTAGACCCAGCCTCATCTATAATATGACTCGACCCAGCCTCATCTACACCAACGTCTATAACCGGACTAGACCCAGCCTCATCTACACCACCGTCTATAACACGACTAGACCCAGCCTCATCTACACCACCATCTATAGCATGACTAGACCCATCCTCATCTACACCACCATCCATGATATGACTAGACCCAGCCTCATCTAAACCACCATCCATTACATTACTAGACCCAGCCTCATCTAAACCACCATCTATAACATGACCCGACCCAGCGTTATCTACAACACCATCTATAATATGACTCGACCCAGCCTCATCTACACCACCATCTATAGCCTAACTAGACCCAGCCTCATCTATAATATGACTCGACCCAGCCTCATCTACACCACCATCCATAACATGACTAGACCTAGCCTCATCTACACCACCATCTATAGTATGACTAGACCCAATCTCATCTACACCACCATCTATAACATGACTAGTCCCAGCCTCATCTACACCACCATCTATAGCCTGACTAGACCCAGCCTCATCTAAACCACCATCTATAACATGACTAGACCCAGCCTCATCTACACCACCATCTATAGTATGACTAGACCCAGCCTCATCTACACCACAATCTATAGCCTGACTAGACCCAGCCTCATCTATAATATGACTCGACCCAGCCTCATCTACAACACCATCTATAACCTGACTAGACATTGCCTCATCTACACCACCAACTATAATCTGACTAGACCCAGCCTTATCTACACCATCTATAACATGACTAGAACCAGCCTCATCTTCACCACCATCCATTACATGACTAGACCCAGCCTCATCTACACCACCATCTATAACATGATTAGACCCAGCCTCATCTACACCACCATCTATAATATGACTCGACCCAGCCTCATCTACACCACCGTCTATAACATGACTAGAACCAGCCTCATCTACACTACCATCCATGACATGACTAGACACAGCCTCATCTACACCACCATCCATTACATTACTAGACCCAGCCTCATCTAAACCACCATCTATAACATGACTAGACCCAGCCTCATCTACACCACCATCTATAGTATGACTAGACCCAGCCTCATCTACACCACCATCTATAATATGACTAGACCCAGCCTTATCTACACCCCCATCTATAGTATGACTAGGCCCAGCCTCATCTACACCACCATCTATAGTATGACTATACCCAGTCTCATATACACCCCCATCTATAGTATGACTAGGCCCAGTCTCATATACACCCCCATCTATACCCTGACTAGACCCAGCCTCATCTACACCACCATCTATAACCTGACTAGACCCAGCCTTATTTACACCATCTATAAGATGACTAGAACCAGCCTCATCTACACCACCATCCATTACATGACTAGACCCATCCTCATCTACACCACCGTCTATAACCTGATTAGACCCAGCCTCATCTACACCACCGTCTATAACATGACTAGACCCAGCCTCATCTACACCACCATCCATGACATGACTAGACACAGCCTCATCTACACCACCAGCCATTACATTACTAGACCCAGCCTCATCTACACCACCATCTATAGCCTGACTAGACCCAGCCTCATCTAAACCACCATCTATAACATGACCCGACCCAGCCTCATCTACACCACCATCTATAGTATGACTAGACCCAGCCTCATCTACACCACCATATATAACCTGACTCAACCCAGCCTCATCTACACCACCATCTATAGCCTGACTAGACCCAGCCTCATCTATAATATGACTCAACCCAGCCTCATCTACACCACCATCTATAGTATGACTAGACCCAGCCTCATCTACACCACCATCTATAGTATGACTAGACCCAGCCTCATCTACACCACCATCTATAACCTGACTAGACCCAGCCTCATCTACACCACCATCCATTACATGACCAGACCCAGCCTCATCTACACCTCCATCTATAACCTGACTAGACCTAGCCTTATCTACACCACCATCTATAGTTTGACTAGACCCAGCCTCATCTACACCACCATCTATAGTATGACTAGACCCAGCCTCATCTACACCACCATCCATGACATGACTAGACACAGCCTCATCTACACCACCATCCATTACATTACTAGACCCAGCCTCATCTAAACCACCATCTATAACATGACTAGACCCAGCCTCATCTACACCACCATCTATAGTATGACTAGACCCAGCCTCATCTACACCACCATCTATAGTATGACTAGACCCAGCCTCATCTACACCACCATCTATAATATGACTAGACCCAGCCTTATCTACACCCCCATCTATAGTATGACTATACCCAGTCTCATATACACCCCCATCTATAGTATGACTAGGCCCAGTCTCATCTACACCACCATCTATAACCTGACTAGACCCAGCCTTATTTACACCATCTATAAGATGACTAGAACCAGCCTCATCTACACCACCATCCATTACATGACTAGACCCATCCTCATCTACACCACCGTCTATAACCTGATTAGACCCAGCCTCATCTACACCACCGTCTATAACATGACTCAACCCAGCCTCATCTACACCACCATCTATAGCCTGACTAGACCCAGCCTCATCTATAATATGACTCAACCCAGCCTCATCTACACCACCATCTATAGTATGACTAGACCCAGCCTCATCTACACCACCATCTATAGTATGACTAGACCCAGCCTCATCTACACCACCATCTATAACCTGACTAGACCCAGCCTCATCTACACCACCATCCATTACATGACCAGACCCAGCCTCATCTACACCTCCATCTATAACCTGACTAGACCTAGCCTTATCTACACCACCATCTATAGTTTGACTAGACCCAGCCTCATCTACACCACCATCTATAGTATGACTAGACCCAGCCTCATCTACACCACCATCTATAACCTGACTAGACCCAGCCTCATCTACACCACCATCCATGACATGCCTAGACCCAGCCTCATCTACACCACCATCAATTACATGACTAGACCCAGCCTCATCTACACCTCCATCTATAACCTGACTAGACCCAGCCTCATCTACAACACCATCTATAACATGACTCGACTCAGCCTCATCTACACCACCGTCTATAGTATGACTAGACCCAGCCTCATCTACACCAACGTCTATAACCTGACTAGACCCAGCCTCATCTACACCACCGTCTATAACACGACTAGACCCAGCCTCATCTAAACCACCATCTATAACATGACCTGACCCAGCCTCATCAACACCTCCATCTATAACCTGACTAGACCCAGCCTCATCTCCACCACCATCTATAACATGACTCGACCCAGCCTCATCTACACCACCATCTATAACATGACTCGACCCAGCCTCATCTACACCACCATCTATAACCTGACTAGACCCAGCCTCATCTACACCACCGTCTATAACACGACTAGACCCAGCCTCATCTACACCACCATCTATAGCATGACTAGACCCATCCTCATCTACACCACCATCCATGAAATGACTAGACCCAGCCTCATCTACACCACCATCCATATCATGACTAGACCTAGCCTCATCTACACCACCATCTATAGTATGATTAGACCCAGCCTCATCTACACCACCATCCATTACATGACCAGACCCAGCCTCATCTACACCACCATCCATTACATGACTAGACCCAGCCTCATCTACACCACCATCTATAACCTGACTAGACCTAGCCTTATCTACACCACCATCTATAGTTTGACTAGACCCAGCCTCATCTACACCACCATCTATAGTATGACTAGACCCAGCCTCATCTACACCACCATCCATGACATGACTAGACACAGCCTCATCTACACCACCATCCATTACATTAATAGACCCAGCCTCATCTAAACCACCATCTATAACATGACTAGACCCAGCCTCATCTACACCACCATCTATAGTATGACTAGACCCAGCCTCATCTACACCACCATCTATAGTATGACTAGACCCAGCCTCATCTACACCACCATCTATAATATGACTAGACCCAGCCTTATCTACACCCCCATCTATAGTATGACTATACCCAGTCTCATATACACCCCCATCTATAGTATGACTAGGCCCAGTCTCATATACACCCCCATCTATACCCTGACTAGACCCAGCCTCATCTACACCACCATCTATAACCTGACTAGACCCAGCCTTATTTACAGCATCTATAAGATGACTAGAACCAGCCTCATCTACACCACCATCCATTACATGACTAGACCCATCCTCATCTACACCACCGTCTATAACCTGATTAGACCCAGCCTCATCTACACCACCGTCTATAACATGACTAGACCCAGCCTCATCTACACCACCATCCATGACATGACTAGACCCAGCCTCATCTACACCACCATATATAACCTGACTCAACCCAGCCTCATCTACACCACCATCTATAGCCTGACTAGACCCAGCCTCATCTATAATATGACTCAACCCAGCCTCATCTACACCACCATCTATAGTATGACTAGACCCAGCCTCATCTACACCACCATCTATAGTATGACTAGACCCAGCCTCATCTACACCACCATCTATAACCTGACTAGACCCAGCCTCATCTACACCACCATCCATTACATGACCAGACCCAGCCTCATCTACACCTCCATCTATAACCTGACTAGACCTAGCCTTATCTACACCACCATCTATAGTTTGACTAGACCCAGCCTCATCTACACCACCATCTATAGTATGACTAGACCCAGCCTCATCTACACCACCATCTATAACCTGACTAGACCCAGCCTCATCTACACCACCATCCATGACATGCCTAGACCCAGCCTCATCTACACCACCATCAATTACATGACTAGACCCAGCCTCATCTACACCTCCATCTATAACCTGACTAGACCCAGCCTCATCTACAACACCATCTATAACATGACTCGACTCAGCCTCATCTACACCACTGTCTATAGTATGACTAGACCCAGCCTCATCTACACCAACGTCTATAACCTGACTAGACCCAGCCTCATCTACACCACCGTCTATAACACGACTAGACCCAGCCTCATCTAAACCACCATCTATAACATGACCTGACCCAGCCTCATCAACACCTCCATCTATAACCTGACTAGACCCAGCCTCATCTCCACCACCATCTATAACATGACTCGACCCAGCCTCATCTACACCACCATCTATAACATGACTCGACCCAGCCTCATCTACACCACCATCTATAACCTGACTAGACCCAGCCTCATCTACACCACCGTCTATAACACGACTAGACCCAGCCTCATCTACACCACCATCTATAGCATGACTAGACCCATCCTCATCTACACCACCATCCATGAAATGACTAGACCCAGCCTCATCTACACCACCATCCATATCATGACTAGACCTAGCCTCATCTACACCACCATCTATAGTATGATTAGACCCAGCCTCATCTACACCACCATCCATTACATGACCAGACCCAGCCTCATCTACACCTCCATCTATAACCTGACTAGACCCAGCCTCATCTACACCACCATCTATAACCTGACTAGACCCAGCCCTATCTACACCACCATCCATGACATGACTAGACCCAGCCTCATCTACACCACCATCTATAGTATGACTAGACCCATTCTCATCTACACCACCATCTATAACCTGACTCGACCCAGCCTCATCTACACCACCATCTATAGCCTGACTAGACCCAGCCTCATCTATAATATGACTCGACCCAGCCTCATCTACACCACCATCCATAACATGACTAGACCTAGCCTTATCTACACCACCATCTATAGTTTGACTAGACCCAGCCTCATCTACACCACCATCTATAACCTGACTAGACCCAGCCTCATCTACACCACCATCCATGACATGACTAGACACAGCCTCATCTACACCACCAGCCATTACATTACTAGACCCAGCCTCATCTACACCACCATCTATAGCCTGACTAGACCCAGCCTCATCTAAACCACCATCTATAACATGACCCGACCCAGCCTCATCTACACCACCATCTATAGTATGACTAGACCCAGCCTCATCTACACCACCATATATAACCTGACTCAACCCAGCCTCATCTACACCACCATCTATAGCCTGACTAGACCCAGCCTCATCTATAATATGACTCGACCCAGCCTCATCTACACCACCATCTATAACCTGACTAGACATTGCCTCATCTACACCACCAACTATAATCTGACTAGACCCAGCCTTATCTACACCATCTATAACATGACTAGAACCAGCCTCATCTACACCACCATCCGTTACATGACTAGACCCAGCCTCATCTACACCACCATCCATAACATGACTAGACCTAGCCTTATCTACACCACCATCCATGACATGACTAGACCCAGCCTCATCTACACCACCATCCATGACATGACTAGACCCAGCCTCATCTACACCACCATCTATAGTATGACTAGACCCAGCCTCATCTACACCACCATCTATAACCTGACTCGACCCAGCCTCATCTACACCACCATCTATAGCCTGACTAGACCCAGCCTCATCTATAATATGACTCGACCCAGCATCATCTACACCACCATCCATAACATGACTAGACCTAGCCTTATCTACACCACCATCTATAGTTTGACTAGACCCAGCCTCATCTACACCACCATCTATAACCTGACTAGACGCAGCCTCATCTACACCACCATCCATTACATGACTAGACCCAGCCTCATCTACACCTCCATCTATAACCTGACTAGACCCAGCCTCATCTACAACACCATCTATAACATGACTCGACTCAGCCTCATCTACACCACCATCTATAGTTTGACTAGACCCAGCCTCATCTACACCACCATCCATTACATGACTAGACCCAGCCTCATCTACACCTCCATCTATAACCTGACTAGACCCAGCCTCATCTACAACACCATCTATAACATGACTCGACTCAGCCTCATCTACACCACCGTCTATAGTATGACTAGACCCAGCCTCATCTACACCACCGTCTATAACCTGACTAGACCCAGCCTCATCTACACCACCGTCTATAACACGACTAGACCCAGCCTCATCTACACCACCGTCTATAACACGACTAGACCCAGCCTCATCTACACCACCATCTATAGCATGACTAGACCCATCCTCATCTACACCACCATCCATGACATGACTAGACCCAGCCTCATCTACACCACCATCCATAACATGACTAGAACCAGCCTCATCTACACCACCATCTATAATCTGACTAGACCCAGCCTTATCTACAACACCATCTATAACATGACTAGAACCAGCCTCATCTACACCTCCATCTATAACCTGACTATACCCAGCCTTATCTACACCACCATCCATGACATGACTAGACCCAGCCTCATCTACACTACCATCCATGACATGACTAGACCCAGCCTCATCTACACCACCATCCATAACATGACTAGACCTTGCCTCATCTACACCACCATCTATAGCATGACTAGACCCATCCTCATCTACACCACCATCCATGAAATGACTAGACCCAGCCTCATCTACACCACCATCCATTACATGACCAGACCCAGCCTCATCTACACCTCCATCTATAACCTGACTAGACCTAGCCTTATCTACACCACCATCTATAGTTTGACTAGACCCAGCCTCATCTACACCACCATCTATAGTATGACTAGACCCAGCCTCATCTACACCACCATCCATGACATGCCTAGACCTAGCCTTATCTACACCACCATCTATAGTTTGACTAGACCCAGCATCATCTACACCACCATCTATAACCTGACTAGACCCAGCCTTATCTACACCACCATCCATGACATGACTAGACCCAGCCTCATCTACACCACCATCCATGACATGACTAGACCCAGCCTCATCTACACCACCATCTATAGTATGACTAGACCCATTCTCATCTACACCACCATCTATAACCTGACTCGACCCAGCCTCATCTACACCACCATCTATAGCCTGACTAGACCCAGCCTCATCTAAACCACCATCTATAACATGACCCGATCCAGCCTCATCTACACCACCATCTATAGTATGACTAGACCCAGCCTCATCTACACCACCATCTATAGCCTGACTAGACCCAGCCTCATCTATAATATGACTCGACCCAGCCTCATCTACACCACCATCCATAACATGACTAGACCTAGCCTTATCTACACCACCATCCATGACATGACTAGACCCAGGTCGCAATTGTAAATGAGAATTTGTTCTCAACTTGCCTACCTGGTTAAATAAAGGTAAAATAAATAAAATACACCACCATCTATAGTTTGACTAGACCCAGCCTCATCTACACCACCATCCATTACATGACTAGCCCCAGCCTCATCTACACCACCATCTATAACCTGACTCGACCCAGCCTCATCTACACCACCATCTATAGCCTGACTAGACCCAGCCTCATCTATAATATGACTCGACCCAGCATCATCTACACCACCATCCATAACATGACTAGACCTAGCCTTATCTACACCACCATCTATAGTTTGACTAGACCCAGCCTCATCTACACCACCATCTATAACCTGACTAGACGCAGCCTCATCTACACCACCATCCATGACATTACTAGACCCAGCCTCATCTACACCTCCATCTATAACCTGACTAGACCCAGCCTCATCTACAGCACCATCTATAACATGACTCGACTCAGCCTCATCTACACCACCATCTATAGTTTGACTAGACCCAGCCTCATCTACACCACCATCCATTACATGACTAGACCCAGCCTCATCTACACCTCCATCTATAACCTGACTAGACCCAGCCTCATCTACAACACCATCTATAACATGACTCGACTCAGCCTCATCTACACCACCGTCTATAGTATGACTAGACCCAGCCTCATCTACACCACCGTCTATAACCTGACTAGACCCAGCCTCATCTACACCACCGTCTATAACACGACTAGACCCAGCCTCATCTACACCACCATCTATAGCATGACTAGACCCATCCTCATCTACACCACCATCCATGACATGACTAGACCCAGCCTCATCTACACCACCATCCATAACATGACTAGAACCAGCCTCATCTACACCACCATCTATAATCTGACTAGACCCAGCCTTATCTACAACACCATCTATAACATGACTAGAACCAGCCTCATCTACACCACCATCCATTACATTACTAGACCCAGCCTCATCTAAACCACCATCTATAACATGACCCGACCCAGCCTCATCAACACCTCCATCTATAACCTGACTAGACCCAGCCTCATCTACACCACCGTCTATAACACGACTAGACCCAGCCTCATCTACACCACCATCTATAGCATGACTAGACCCATCCTCATCTACACCACCATCCATGAAATGACTAGACCCAGCCTCATCTACACCACCATCCATTACATGACCAGACCCAGCCTCATCTACACCTCCATCTATAACCTGACTAGACCTAGCCTTATCTACACCACCATCTATAGTTTGACTAGACCCAGCCTCATCTACACCACCATCTATAGTATGACTAGACCCAGCCTCATCTACACCACCATCTATAACCTGACTAGACCCAGCCTCATCTACACCACCATCCATGACATGCCTAGACCCAGCCTCATCTACACCACCATCCATAACATGACTAGACCTAGCCTTATCTACACCACCATCTATAGTTTGACTAGACCCAGCATCATCTACACCACCATCTATAACCTGACTAGACCCAGCCTCATCTACACCACCATCTATAGCCTGACTAGACCCAGCCTCATCTAAACCACCATCTATAACATGACCCGATCCAGCCTCATCTACACCACCATCTATAGTATGACTAGACCCAGCCTCATCTACACCACCATATATAACCTGACTCAACCCAGCCTCATCTACACCACCATCTATAGCCTGACTAGACCCAGCCTCATCTATAATATGACTCGATCCAGCCTCATCTACACCACCATCTATAACCTGACTAGACATTGCCTCATCTACACCACCAACTATAATCTGACTAGACCCAGCCTTATCTACACCATCTATAACATGACTAGAACCAGCCTCATCTACACCACCATCCGTTACATGACTAGACCCAGCCTCATCTACACCTCCATCTATAACCTGACTAGACCCAGCCTCATCTACACCACCATCCATAACATGACTAGACCTAGCCTTATCTACACCACCATCCATGACATGACTAGACCCAGCCTCATCTACACCACCAGCCATTACATTACTAGACCCAGCCTCATCTACACCACCATCTATAGCCTGACTAGACCCAGCCTCATTTAAACCACCATCTATAACATGACCCAACCCAGCCTCATCTACACCACCATCTATAGTATGACTAGACCCAGCCTCATCTACACCACCATATATAACCTGACTCAACCCAGCCTCATCTACACCACCATCTATAGCCTGACTAGACCCAGCCTCATCCATAATATGACTCGACCCAGCCTCATCTACACCACCATCCATGACGTGACTAGACCCAGCCTCATCTACACCACCATCTATAGTATGACTAGACCCAGCCTCATCTACACCACCATCTATAACCTGACTCGACCCAGCCTCATCTACACCACCATCTATAGCCTGACTAGACCCAGCCTCATCTATAATATGACTCGACCCAGCCTCATCTACACCACCATCCATAACATGACTAGACCTAGCCTTATCTACACCACCATCCATGACATGACTAGACCCAGGTCGCAATTGTAAATGAGAATTTGTTCTCAACTTGCCTACCTGGTTAAATAAGGGTAAAATAAATAAAATACACCACCATCTATAGTTTGACTAGACCCAGCCTCATCTACACCACCATCCATTACATGACTAGCCCCAGCCTCATCTACACCTCCATCTATAACCTGACTAAACCCAGCCTCATCTACAACACCATCTATAACATGACTCGACTCAGCCTCATCTACACCACCGTCTATAGTATGACTAGACCCAGCCTCATCTACACCACCGTCTATAACCTGACTAGACCCAGCCTCATCTACACCACCGTCTATAACACGACTAGACCCAGCCTCATCTACACCACCATCTATAGCATGACTAGACCCATCCTCATCTACACCACCATCCATGACATGACTAGACCCAGCCTCATCTACACCACCATCTATAGCATGACTAGACCCATCCTCATCTACACCACCATCCATGACATGACTAGACCCAGCCTCATCTACACCACCATCCATTACATTACTAGACCCAGCCTCATCTAAACCACCATCTATAACATGACCCGACCCAGCCTCATCTACACCACCATCTATAGTATGACTAGACCCAGACTTATCTACACCATCTATAACATGACTAGAACCAGCCTCATCTACACCACCATCCATTACATGACTAGACCCAGCCTCATCTACACCTCCATCTATAACCTGACTAGACCCAGCCTCATCTCCACCACCATCTATAACATGACTCGACCCAGCCTCATCTACACCACCGTCTATAGTATAACTAGACCCAGCCTCATCTACACCACCGTCTATAACCTGACTAGACCCAGCCTCATCTACACCACCGTCTATAACACGACTAGACCCAGCCTCATCTACACCACCATCTATAGCATGACTAGACCCAGCCTCATCTACACCACCATCTATAGTATGACTAGACCCAGCCTCATCTACACCACCATCTATAGTATGACTAGACCCATCCTCATCTACACCACCATCTATAACCTGACTAGACCCAGCCTCATCTACACCACCATCCATGACATTACTAGACCCAGCCTCATCTAAACCACCATCTATAACATGACCCGACCCAGCCTCGTCTACACCACCATCTATAATCTGACTAGACCCAGCCTTATCTACAACACCATCTATAACATGACTAGAACCAGCCTCATCTACACCACCATCTATAACCTGACTAGACCCAGCCTTATCTACAACACCATCTATAACATGACTAGACCCAGCCTTATCTACAACACCATCTATAACATGACCCGACCCAGCCTCATCTACAACACCATCTATAACATGACTAGACCCAGCCTTATCTACAACACCATCTATAACATGACTAGACCCAGCCTTATCTACACCACCATCCATGACATGACTAGACCCAGCCTCATCTACACCACCATCTATAGCATGACTAGACCCATCCTCATCTACACCACCATCCATGACATGACTAGACCCAGCCTCATCTACACCACCATCCATTACATTACTAGACCCAGCCTCATCTAAACCACCATCTATAACATGACCCGACCCAGCCTCATCTACACCACCATCTATAGTATGACTAGACCCAGACTTATCTACACCATCTATAACATGACTAGAACCAGCCTCATCTACACCACCATCCATTACATGACTAGACCCAGCCTCATCTACACCTCCATCTATAACCTGACTAGACCCAGCCTCATCTCCACCACCATCTATAACATGACTCGACCCAGCCTCATCTACACCACCGTCTATAGTATAACTAGACCCAGCCTCATCTACACCACCGTCTATAACCTGACTAGACCCAGCCTCATCTACACCACCGTCTATAACACGACTAGACCCAGCCTCATCTACACCACCATCTATAGCATGACTAGACCCAGCCTCATCTACACCACCATCTATAGTATGACTAGACCCAGCCTCATCTACACCACCATCTATAGTATGACTAGACCCATCCTCATCTACACCACCATCTATAACCTGACTAGACCCAGCCTCATCTACACCACCATCCATGACATTACTAGACCCAGCCTCATCTAAACCACCATCTATAACATGACCCGACCCAGCCTCGTCTACACCACCATCTATAATCTGACTAGACCCAGCCTTATCTACAACACCATCTATAACATGACTAGAACCAGCCTCATCTACACCACCATCTATAACCTGACTAGACCCAGCCTTATCTACAACACCATCTATAACATGACTAGACCCAGCCTTATCTACAACACCATCTATAACATGACCCGACCCAGCCTCATCTACACCACCATCTATAGTATGACTAGACCCAGCCTTATCTACACCATCTATAACATGACTAGAACCAGCCTCATCTACACCACCATCCATTACATGACTAGACCCAGCCTCATCTACACCTCCATCTATAACCTGACTAGACCCAGCCTCATCTCCACCACCTTCTATAACATGACTCGACCCAGCCTCATCTACACCACCGTCTATAGTATAACTAGACCCAGCCTCATCTACACCACCATCCATGACATGACTAGACCCAGCCTCATCTACACCACCATCCATAACATGACTAGACCTAGCCTCATCTACACCACCATCTATAGTATGACTAGACCCAGCCTCATCTACACCACCATCTATAGCATGACTAGACCCAGCCTCATCTACACCACCATCCATGACATGCCTAGACCCAGCCTCATCTACACCACCATCCATAACATGACTAGACCTAGCCTTATCTACACCACCATCTATAGTTTGACTAGACCCAGCCTCATCTACACCACCATCTATTACCTGACTAGACCCAGCCTTATCTACACCACCATCCATGACATGACTAGACCCAGCATCATCTACACCACCATCCATGACATGTCTAGACCCAGCCTCATCTACACCACCATCTATAGCCTGACTAGACCCAGCCTCATCTATAATATGACTCGACCCAGCCTCATCTACACCACCGTCTATAACACGACTAGACCCAGCCTCATCTACACCACCATCTATAGCATGACTAGACCCATCCTCATCTACACCACCATCAATGACATGACTAGACCCAGCCTCATCTACACCACCGTCTATAACACGACTAGACCCAGCCTCATCTACACCACCATCTATAGCATGACTAGACCCATCCTCATCTACACCACCATCAATGACATGACTAGACCCAGCCTCATCTACACCACCATCCATAACATGACTAGAACCAGCCTCATCTACACCTCCATCTATAACCTGACTATACCCAGCCTCATCTACACTACCATCTATAACATGACCCGACCCAGCCTCATCTACACCACCATCTATAATCTGACCCGTCCCAGCCTTATCTACAACACCATCTATAACATGACTAGAACCAGCCTCATCTACACCACCATCTATAGTATGACTAGACCCAGCCTCATCTACACCACCATCTATAGCATGACTAGACCCAGCCTCATCTACACCACCATCCATGACATGCCTAGACCCAGCCTCATCTACACCACCATCCATAACATGACTAGACCTAGCCTTATCTACACCACCATCTATAGTTTGACTAGACCCAGCCTCATCAAAACCACCATCTATAACATGACCCGACCCAGCCTTATCTACAACACCATCTATAACATGACTAGAACCAGCCTCATCTACACCACCATCTATAGCATGACTAGACCCATCCTCATCTACACCACCATCCATGACATGACTAGACCCAACCTCATCTACACCACCATCCATAACATGACTAGACCTAGCCTCATCTACACCACCATCTATAGTATGACTAGACCCAGCCTCATCTACACCACCATCTATAGTATGACTAGACCCAGCCTCATCTACACCACCATCCATGACATGCCTAGACCCAGCCTCATCTACACCACCATCCATAACATGACTAGACCTAGCCTTATCTACACCACCATCTATAGTTTGACTAGACCCAGCCTCATCTACACCACCATCTATTACCTGACTAGACCCAGCCTTATCTACACCACCATCCATGACATGACTAGACCCAGCATCATCTACACCACCATCCATGACATGTCTAGACCCAGCCTCATCTACACCACCATCTATAGCCAGACTAGACCCAGCCTCATCTATAATATGACTCGACCCAGCCTCATCTACACCACGATCTATAACATGACCCGACCCAGCCTCATCTAAACCACGATCTATAACATGACCCGACCCAGCCTCATCTACACCACCATCCATTACATTACTAGACCCAGCCTCATCTACACCACCATCCATTACATGACTAGACCCAGCCTCATCTAAACCACCATCTATAACATGACCCGACCCAGCCTCATCTACACCACCATCTATAATCTGACTAGACCCAGCCTCATCTACACCTCCATCTATAACCTGACTAGACCCAGCCTCATCTACACCACCATCTATAACATGATTAGACCCAGCCTCATCTACACCACCATCCATTACATGACCAGACCCAGCCTCATCTACACCTCCATCTATAACCTGACTAGACCTAGCCTTATCTACACCACCATCTATAGTTTTTTCTAGACCCAGCCTCATCTACACCACCATCTATAACCAGACTAGACCCAGCCTCATCTACACCACCATCCATGACATGCCTAGACCCAGCCTCATCTACACCACCATCCATAACATGACTAGACCTAGCCTTATCTACACCACCATCTATAGTTTGACTAGACCCAGCCTCATCTACACCACCATCCATGACATGACTAGACCCAGCCTCATCTACACCACCATCCATGACATGACTAGACCCAGCCTCATCTACACCACCATCTATAGTATGACTAGAACCAGCCTCATCTACACCACCATCTATAGTATGACTAGACCCAGCCTCATCTACACCACCATCTATAACCTGACTCGACCCAGCCTCATCTACACCACCATCTATAGCCTGACTAGACCCAGCCTCATCTATAATATGACTCGCCCCAGCCTCATCTACACCACCATCTATAGTATGACTAGACCCAGCCTCATCTACACCACCATCTATAACCTGACTAGACCCAGCCTCATCTACACCACCATCCATAACATGACTAGAACCAGCCTCATCTACACCTCCATCTATAACCTGACTATACCCAGCCTCATCTACACCACCATCTATAACATGACCCGACCCAGCCTCATCTACACCACCATCTATAACATGACCCGACCCAGCCTCATCTACACCACCATCTATAGTATGACTAGACCCAGCCTTATCTACACCATCTATAACATGACTAGAACCAGCCTCATCTACACCACCATCCATTACATGACTAGACCCAGCCTCATCTACACCTCCATCCATAACATGACTAGACCCAGCCTCATCTCCACCACCATCTATAACATGACTCGACCCAGCCTCATCTACACCACCGTCTATAGTATAACTAGACCCAGCCTCATCTACACCACCGTCTATAACCTGACTAGACCCAGCCTCATCTACACCACCGTCTATAACACGACTAGACCCAGCCTCATCTACACCACCATCCATGACATGACTAGACCCAGCCTCATCTACACCACCATCCATAACATGACTAGACCTAGCCTCATCTACACCACCATCCATTACATGACCAGACCCAGCCTCATCTACACCTCCATCTATAACCTGACTAGACCTAGCCTTATCTACACCACCATCCATAGTTTGACTAGACCCAGCCTCATCTACACCACCATCTATAGTATGACTAGACCCAGCCTCATCTACACCACCATCTATAGCCTGACTAGACCCAGCCTCATCTACACCACCATCTATAGTATGACTAGACCCAGCCTCATCTACACCACCATCTATAACCTGACTAGACCCAGCCTTATCTACACCACCATCCATGACATGACTAGACCCAGCCTCATCTACACCACCATTTTTTAAATATTTTTTTTATTTCACCTTTATTTAACCAGGTAGGCTAGTTGAGAACAAGTTCTCATTTGCAACTGCGACCTGGCCAAGATAAAGCATAGCAGTGTGAGCATACAACAAAGAGTTACACATGGAGTAAACAATTAACCAGTCAATAACACAGTAGAAAACAAAGGGGGGGTCTATATACAATGTGTGCAAAAGGCATGAGGAGGTAGGCAAATAATTACAATTTTGCAGATTAACACTGGAGTGATAAAAGATCAGATGGTCATGTACAGGTAGAGATATTGGTGTGCAGAAGAGCAGAAAAGTAAATAAATAAAAACAGTATGGGGATGAGGTAGGTGAAAAGGGTGGGCTATTTACCAATAGACTATGTACAGCTGCAGCGATCGGTTAGCTGCTCAGATAGCTGATGTTTGAAGTTGGTGAGGGAGATAAAAGTCTCCAACTTCAGCGATTTTTGCAATTCGTTCCAGTCACAGGCAGCAGAGTACTGGAACGAAAGGCGGCCAAATGAGGTGTTGGCTTTAGGGATGATCAGTGAGATACACCTGCTGGAGCGCGTGCTACGGATGGGTGTTGCCATCGTGACCAGTGAGCTGAGATAAGGCGGAGCTTTACCTAGCATAGACTTGTAGATGACCTGGAGCCAGTGGGTCTGGCGACGAATATGTAGCGAGGGCCAGCCGACTAGAGCATACAAGTCGCAGTGGTGGGTGGTATAAGGTGCTTTAGTGACAAAACGGATGGCACTGTGATAGACTGCATCCAGTTTGCTGAGTAGAGTGTTGGAAGCCATTTTGTAGATGACATCGCCGAAGTCGAGGATCGGTAGGATAGTCAGTTTTACTAGGGTAAGCTTGGCGGCTTGAGTGAAGGAGGCTTTGTTGCGGAATAGAAAGCCGACTCTTGATTTGATTTTCGATTGGAGATGTTTGATATGAGTCTGGAAGGAGAGTTTGCAGTCTAGCCAGACACCTAGGTACTTATAGACGTCCACATATTCTAGGTCGGAACCATCCAGGGTGGTGATGCTAGTCGGGCATGCAGGTGCAGGCCATCCATGACATGACTAGACCCAGCCTCATCTACACCACCATCTATAGTATGACTAGACCCAGCCTCATCTACACCACCATCTATAACCTGACTCGACCCAGCCTCATCTACACCACCATCTATAGCCTGACTAGACCCAGCCTCATCTATAATATGACTCGACCCAGCCTCATCTACACCAACGTCTATAACCGGACTAGACCCAGCCTCATCTACACCACCGTCTATAACACGACTAGACCCAGCCTCATCTACACCACCATCTATAGCATGACTAGACCCATCCTCATCTACACCACCATCCATGATATGACTAGACCCAGCCTCATCTAAACCACCATCCATTACATTACTAGACCCAGCCTCATCTAAACCACCATCTATAACATGACCCGACCCAGCGTTATCTACAACACCATCTATAATATGACTCGACCCAGCCTCATCTACACCAACGTCTATAACCGGACTAGACCCAGCCTCATCTACACCACCGTCTATAACACGACTAGACCCAGCCTCATCTACACCACCATCTATAGCATGACTAGACCCATCCTCATCTACACCACCATCCATGATATGACTAGACCCAGCCTCATCTAAACCACCATCCATTACATTACTAGACCCAGCCTCATCTAAACCACCATCTATAACATGACCCGACCCAGCCTTATCTACAACACCATCTATAATATGACTCGACCCAGCCTCATCTACACCACCATCTATAGCCTAACTAGACCCAGCCTCATCTATAATATGACTCGACCCAGCCTCATCTACACCACCATCCATAACATGACTAGACCTAGCCTCATCTACACCACCATCTATAGTATGACTAGAACCAATCTCATCTACACCACCATCTATAACATGACTAGACCCAGCCTCATCTACACCACCATCTATAGCCTGACTAGACCCAGCCTCATCTAAACCACCATCTATAACATGACTAGACCCAGCCTCATCTACACCACCATCTATAGTATGACTAGACCCAGCCTCATCTACACCACCATCTATAGCCTGACTAGACCCAGCCTCATCTAAACCACCATCTATAACATGACCCGACCCAGCCTCATCTACACCACCAACTATAATCTGACTAGACCCAGCCTCATCTATAATATGACTCGACCCAGCCTCATCTACAACACCATCTATAACCTGACTAGACATTGCCTCATCTACACCACCAACTATAATCTGACTAGACCCAGCCTTATCTACACCATCTATAACATGACTAGAACCAGCCTCATCTTCACCACCATCCATTACATGACTAGACCCAGCCTCATCTACACCTCCATCTATAACCTGACTAGAATCAGCCTCATCTACACCACCATCTATAACATGATTAGACCCAGCCTCATCTAAACCACCATCTATAACATGACTAGACCCAGCCTCATCTACACCACCATCTATAGTATGACTAGACCCAGCCTCATCTACACCACCATCTATAATATGACTAGACCCAGCCTTATCTACACCACCATCTATAACATGACTAGAACCAGCCTCATCTACACCAATATCTATAGCATGACTAGACCCAGCCTCATCTACACCACCGTCTATAACCTGACTAGACCCAGCCTCATCTACACCACCGTCTATAACATGACTAGACCCAGCCTCATCTACACCACCATCTATAACATGATTAGACCCAGCCTCATCTACACCACCATCTATAATATGACTCGACCCAGCCTCATCTACACCACCGTCTATAGTATGACTAGACCCAGTCTCATCTACACCACCATCTATAACATGACTAGAACCAGCCTCATCTACACCTCCATCTATAACCTGACTAGACCCAGCCTCATCTACACCACCATCTATAACCTGACTATGCCCAGCCTCATCTACACTACCATCCATTACATTACTAGACCCAGCCTTATCTACACCCCCATCTATAGTATGACTAGGCCCAGTCTCATATACACCCCCATCTATACCCTGACTAGACCCAGCCTCATCTACACCACCATCTATAACCTGACTAGACCCAGCCTTATTTACACCATCTATAAGATGACTAGAACCAGCCTCATCTACACCACCATCCATTACATGACTAGACCCATCCTCATCTACACCACCATCCATGACATGACTAGACACAGCCTCATCTACACCACCATCCATTACATGACTAGACCCAGCCTCATCTACACCACCATCCATGACATGACTAGACACAGCCTCATCTACACCACCATCCATTACATGACTAGACCCAGCCTCATCTACACCACCATCTATAGCCTGACTAGACCCAGCCTCATCTATAATTTGACTCGACCCAGCCTCATCTACACCACCATCTATAACCTGACTAGACCCAGCCTTATTTACACCATCTATAAGATGACTAGAACCAGCCTCATCTACACCACCATCCATTACATGACTAGACCCAGCCTCATCTACACCACCGTCTATAACCTGACTAGACCCAGCCTCATCTACACCACCATCTATAACATGACTAGACCCAGCCTCATCTACACCACCATCTATAGCATGACTAGACCCATCCACATCTACACCACCATCCATTACATGACTAGACCCAGCCTCATCTACACCACCATCTATAACATGATTAGACCCAGCCTCATCTACACCACCATCTATAATATGACTCGACCCAGCCTCATCTACACCACCGTCTATAGTATGACTAGACCCAGCCTCATCTACACCACCGTCTATAACATGACTAGACCCAGCCTTTTCTACACCACCGTCTATAACATGACTAGACCCAGCCTCATCTACACCACCATCTATAGCATGACTAGACCCATCCTCATCTACACCACCATCCATGACATGACTAGACCCAGCCTCATCTACACCACCATCCATAACATGACTAGACCCAGCCTCATCTACACCACCGACTATAACCTGACTAGACCCAGCCTCATCTACACCACCATCTATAACATGACTAGACCCAGCCTCATCTACACCACCATCTATAGCATGACTAGACCCATCCTCATCTACACCACCATCCATTAC
This sequence comes from Oncorhynchus kisutch, assembly GCF_002021735.2. Taxonomy (NCBI): domain Eukaryota; kingdom Metazoa; phylum Chordata; class Actinopteri; order Salmoniformes; family Salmonidae; genus Oncorhynchus; species Oncorhynchus kisutch. The sequence continues at coordinate 1,160,654 of NC_034185.2, forward strand.
ATGACTAGACCCAGCCTCATCTACACCACCATCTATAACATGATTAGACCCAGCCTCATCTACACCACCATCTATAATATGACTCGACCCAGCCTCATCTACACCACCGTCTATAGTATGACTAGACCCAGCCTCATCTACACCACCGTCTATAACATGACTAGACCCAGCCTCTTCTACACCACCGTCTATAACATGACTAGACCCAGCCTCATCTACACCACCATCTATAGCATGACTAGACCCATCCTCATCTACACCACCATCCATGACATGACTAGACCCAGCCTCATCTACACCACCATCCATAACATGACTAGACCTAGCCTCATCTACACCACCATCTATAGTATGACTAGACCCAGTCTCATATACACCCCCATCTATAGTATGACTAGACCCAGTCTCATATACACCCCCATCTATAGTATGACTAGACCCAGTCTCATATACACCCCCATCTATACCCTGACTAGACCCAGCCTCATCTACACCACCATCTATAGCCTGACTAGACCTAGCCTCATCTATAATATGACTCGACCCAGCCTCATCTACACCACCATCTATAACCTGACTAGACCCAGCCTTATTTACACCATCTATAAGATGACTAGAACCAGCCTCATCTACACCACCATCCATTACATGACTAGACCCAGCCTCATCTACACCACTGTCTATAACCTGACTAGACCCAGCCTCATCTACACCACCGTCTATAACATGACTAGACCCAGCCTCATCTACACCACCATCTATAGCATGACTAGACCCATCCTCATCTACACCACCATCCATTACATGACTAGACCCAGCCTCATCTACACCACCATCCATGACATGACTAGACACAGCCTCATCTACACCACCATCCATTACATTACTAGACCCAGCCTCATCTACACCACCATCTATAGCCTGACTAGACCCAGCCTCATCTACACCACCATCTATAGTATGACTAGACCCAGCCTCATCTACACCACCATCTATAATCTGACTAGAACCAGCCTCATCTACACCACCATCTATAGCCTGACTAGACCCAGCCTCATCTATAACATGACCCGACCCAGCCTCATCTACACCACCATCTATAGTATGACTAGACCATCCTCATCTACACCACCATCTATAGTATGACTAGACCCAGTCTCATATACACCCCCATCTATAACCTGACTAGACCCAGCCTCATCTACACCACCATCTATAGCATGACTAGACCCAGCCTCATCTACACCACCATCTATAGTATGACTAGACCCAGTCTCATATACACCCCCATCTATAGTATGACTAGACCCAGTCTCATATACACCCCCATCTATAACCTGACTAGACCCAGCCTCATCTACACCACCATCTATAGTATGACTAGACCCAGTCTCATCTACACCACCATCTATAACATGACTAGAACCAACCTCATCTACATCACCATCTATAGCATGACTAGACCCAGCCTCTGCTGCCTGTGTCTCATGGTCACTTGCATGTTGACCTCGATTTTCCCCACTGGCGCTTGTACACTCACCTTGTCTACTCACCAAATCCCCACACTCAAAGTATCGTCGACTATATGTGCCGGCAAACCCTGTGTAGAGCCACTTCCCTTGCTTCATTTTAAAATGCACATTTTACTGTTGCTCATTGTTTTTCAGAAACATAAACACTTGCCTCCAGAAATAAACAACATGCTTAACGGAATCTGCCTGAAAACCTGCTGACAGTACACAGAAAACGCTAGCAAACTGAACAAACTGTTCTTTCTGAATTTGATAATAATTAACAGAGGCAGATTCGCAGATGGTGCCGATAGAGGGCAGCAGTGTTTCTAGCCTCTAGGCAACTTTGCAGTATTTTTTTTAATGTGTAATTTCTTACATTATTAAGCTATTACATACAGCCGGGAATAACTTTTGGATATCAGAGTGGTGGTAACTCACTCATTACCAGCATTACGACCAGGAACACAACTTTCCCGAATCTGACCCTTTGTTTGTATCCCCAAGGCAATTGAACTGATTTCAGATGCTGACCCAAATTATCGGCGGTGGAGAAGAGGTACTAGAAATGGACCTCTAGTCCGACTCAGGAGGCACGCACACCAGTATATTACTTGCTAATGTTCAGTCTCTGGATAATAAAGCTGATGAGCTGAGGGCGAGGATTTCCTTTCAGAGAAACATCAGGGATTATAACATATTCTGTTTCATGGAAACATGGCTCTCTCGGGATAAACTCTCCGACTCCGTACATCCAGTTGGGTTCTCAGTTCATCGCACAGACAGGAATAAATATCTCTCTGGCAAGATTTTTCATGATTAACTACTCATTGTGTGATTGTGATACCATAAAGGAACTCAAGACCTTTTGTTCACCCGACCTAGAATACCTCACAATCAAATGCTGACCATATTACCGCCCAAGAGGATTCTCTTCATTTAGACTCACAGCTGTGTATATTTCCCCTCAAGCCGATACCACGATGGCCCTCAAAGACCTTCACTGGACTTTATGCAAACTGGAAACCACATATCCTGAGGCCACATTTATTGTAGCTGGGGATTTGAGGAAAGTGCTACCGAAGTTCTTTCAACTGTAGTACTCGCACTGCTAAAACACTCGATCACTGCTTCTCCAACTTCCAGAATGCTTACATGCCTCTCCCCGGCCTTGCATTCAGGAAATCTGATCATGACTCCATTCTGCTCCTCCCTTCCTATAGGCAGAATCTCAAACAGGAAGTACCCGTGCCAAGGACTATTCAACACTGGTCTGACCAATCAGAATCCACGCTTCAAGATTGTTTTGATCGTGTGGACTGGGATATGTTCAGAGAATAACATTGACAAATATACTGATACAGTGACTGAGTTTATCAGGAAGTGTATAGGGGTTTTTGTTCCCACGGTGACTATTAAAGCTTACCTTAACCAGAAACCGTGGATAAATGGCAGCATTCACTCAAAACTGAAAGCGCGAACCAACACATTTAACCATGGCAAGATGACTGGGAATATGGTCGAATACAAATGGTTATTCACTCCGTCAGGTATTCAAACAGGTAAAATATCAGTATAGAGACAAAGTGGAGTTGCAAATCAATGTCTCAGACACGAGACGTATGTGGCTGGGAAAACCAGCCACGTCGGGGACACAAAAGTCTTGCTTCCAGACAAGCTAAACACCTTTTTCACCGGCTTAAAGGATAACACAGTGCCACTGACGTGGCCTGCAACAAAGGTCTGTGGACTCTACTGCTCCGCGGCCCATGTGAGTAAGACATTTAAGCATGTTAACCCTCGCAATGCTGCTGGCCCAGACGGCATCCCTAGCCGCATCCTCAGAGGATGCGCAGATCAGCTGACTGGTGTGTTTACGGACATATTCAATCACTCCCTATCCCAGTCTGCTGTCCCCACATGCTTCAAGATGGCCACCATTGTTCCTGTACCCAAGTGACTGTCGCCCCGTAGCACTCACTTCTGTCATCATGAAGTGCTTTGAGAGACTAGTCAAGTCTCACATCACCTCTACCTTACCTGACACCCTAGACCCACTTCAATGTGCTTACCCTCCAATAGATCTGCAGATGATGCAATCGCCATCGCACTGCACACTGCCCTATCCCATCTGGACAAGAGGAATACCCATGTAAAAATACTGTTCATTGACTATAGCTCAGCATTCAAAACCATATTACCCTCAAAGCTCATTAAGCTCGAGGCCCTGGGTCTGATCCCCCGCCCTGTGCAACTGGGTCCTGGACTTCCTGACGGGCCGCCCCCAAGTGGTGAAGGTAGGAAACAACACCTCCAATTTGCTGATCCTCAACACTGGGGCCAAACAAGGGTGTGTGCTCAGCCCCCTCCTGTACTCGCTGTTCACCCATGACTGCATGGCCATTAAATAAAAAAAATCACCTTAATTTAACCAGGCAGGCCAGTCGAGAACAAGTTCTCATTTACAACTGCGACCTGGCCAAGATAAAGCAAAGGGGAAAAACAAACGTACAGTCAATAACACAATAGAAAATCTGTATACTGTGTGTGCAAAATATGTAAGGAGTTAAGGCAATAAATAGGCCATAGTGGCGAAGTAATTACAATTTAGCAATTAACACTGGAGTGAAATATGTGCAAGTAGAAATACTGGTGTGCAAAAGAGCAGAAAAAAAACTATACGGGGATGAGGAAGATAGTTGGATTGATGTGTTATTTACCGGTGGGCTATGTACAGCTGCAGTGATCGGTAAGCTGCTCTGTCATCCGTTGCTTGAAGTTATAAGTTTATAAGTTTCCAACTTCAGTGATTTTTGCAATTCGTTCCAGTCATTGGCAGCAGAGAACTGGAAGGAAAGGTGTCCAAAGAGGTGTTGGCTTTGGGGATGACCAGTGAATTATACCTGCTGGAGCGCGTGCTACGGGTGGGTGTTGCTATGGTGACCAGTGAGCTGAGATAAGGCGGGGCTTTACCTAGGAAAGACTTATAGATGACCTGGAGCTAGTGGGTTTGGCGACGAGTATGAAGCGAGGACCAGCCAACGACATCATACAGGTCACAGTGGTGGGTAGTATATGGGCCTTTGGTGACAAAACGGATGGCACTGTGACAGACTAGCTCCAATTTACTGAGTAGATTGTTGGTGGCTATTTTGTAAATGACATTGCCGAAGTCAAGGATCGGCAGGATTGTCAGTTTTAGGAGGGTATGTTAGGCAGCATGAGTGAAGGAGGCTTTGTTGCGAAATAGGAAGCTGATTCTAGATTTAACTTTGGATTGGAGATGCTTAATGTGAGTCTGGAAGGAGAGTTTACAGTCTAGCCAGACACCTAGGTATTTATAGTTGTCCACATATTCTAAGTCAGAACCGTCCAGAGTAGTGATGCTAGGCGGGTGGGGGCAGCGATCTGTTGAAGAGCATGCATTTAGTTTTACTAGCGTTTAAGAGCAGTTGGAGGCCATGGAAGGAGTGGTGTATGGCATTGAAGCTCATTTGGAGGTTTGTTAACACAGTGTCCAAAGAAGGGCCAGAAGTATACAGAATGGTGTTGCTGCGTAGAGGTGGATCAAAGAATCACCAGCAGCAAGAGCGACATCATTGATATATACAGAGAAAATAGTCGGCCCGAGAAATGAACCCTTTGGCACCCCCATAGAGACTGCCAGAGGTCCGGACATCAAGCCTTCCGATTTGACACACTGAACTCTATTTGAGAAGTAGTTGGTGAACCAGGCGAGGCGGTCATTAGAGAAACGAAGGCTGTTGAGTCTGCCGATAAGAATAAGGTGATTCGAAAGCTTTGGCCAGGTCGATGAAGAAGGCTGAAAGTACTGTTTTTTATCGAAGGTGGTTATGATATCGTTTAGGACCTTGAGCGTGGCTGAGGTGCACCCGTGACCAGCTCGGAAACCGGATTGCATAGCAGAGAAGGTACGGTGGGATTTGAGATGGTCGGTGATCTGTTTGTTCACTTGGCTTTTGAAAACTTTGGGCCAGTTTCAGAGGGGGGTGCAGAGCTGTTGGCCGAGGTTGGGGTAGCCAGGTGCAAAGCATGGCCAGCCGTAGAGAAATGCTTATTGACATTCTTGATTATTGTGGATTTTTCAGTAGTTACAGTGTTTCCTAGCCTTATTCTCCATGGAGTTTACAGTCTCCCAAAACCTTTTGGAATTAGTGCTACAGGATGCAAATTTCTGTTTGAAAAAGCTAGCCTTTGCTTTCCTAACTGACTGTGTATATTGGTTCCTGACTTCCCTGAAAAGTTGGATATCGCGGGGACTATTTGGAGCTAGTGCAGTGCGCCACAGGATGTTTTTGTGCTGGTCAAGGGCAGTCAAGTCTGGAGTGAACCAAGGTCTATATCTGTTCTTAGTTCTACATTTTTTGAAAGGGGCATGCTTATTTAAGATGGTGAGGAAGGCACTTTTGAAGAACAACCAGGCATCCTCTACTGACGGGATGAGGTAAATATCCTTCCAGGAGACCTTGGCCAGGTCGATCAGAAAGGCCTGCTTGCAGATATTTTTTAGGGAGCATTTGACAGTGATGAGGTGTGGTCTTTTGACCGTGGACCCATAACGGACGCAGGCAATGAGTCTGATCGCTGAGATCTAGGTTGGAAACAGCAGAGGTGTATTTAGAGGGCAAGTTGGTCAGGATGATATCTAAGAGGTTGCCCATGTTTACCGTGCACGCCTCCAACTCAATCATTAAGTTTGCAGATGACATGACAGTAGTAGTCTTGATTACCAACAATGATGAGACATTTTACAGGGAGGAGGTGAGGGCTCTGGGAGTGTGGTGCCAGGAAAATAACCTTTCACTCAACGTCAACAAAACAAAGGAGATGATTGTGGACTTCAGGAAACAGCAGAGGGAGCACCACCCTGTCCACATCGAGTTCCTCGGCGTACACATCACTGACAAACTGAAATGGTCCACCCACACAGATAACCTCAGGAGGCTTAAGAAATTCAGCTTGGCACCTAAAACCCTCATAAACTTTTACAGATGCACAATCGAGAACATCCTGTTGGGCTGTATCACCGCCTGGTATGGCAACTGCACCTCCTGCAACCGCAGGGCTCTCAAGAGGGTGGTGCGGTCTTCCCAAAACTTCACCGGTGGAAGACTGCCTGCCCTCCAGGATACTAACAGCAGGCCAAAAATATCATCAAGGACAGCAACCACCCAAGCCACTGCCTGTTCACACCGCTATCATCCAGACAGCGAGGTCAGTAGTGCATCAAAGCTGGAACCGAGAGACTGAAAAACAGCTTCTATCTCAAGGACATCAGACTGTTAAAAGCCATCACTGGCACATTAGAGGGTGCTGCCTATATACATACATACAGTTGAAGTCGGAAGTTTACATACACCTTAGCCAAATACATATAAACTCAGTTTTTCACAATTCCTGACATTTAATCCTAGTAACAATTCCATGTCTTAGGTCAGTTAGGATAACAACTTTATTTTAAGAATGTGAAATGTCAGAATAATAGTAGAGAAAATTGTTTATTTCAGCTTTTATTTCTTTCATTACATTCCCAGTGGTCAGAAGTTTACATACACTCAATTAGTAATTGGTAGCATTGCCTTTAAATTGTTTAACTTGGATCAAACGTTTCGTGTAGCCTTAACCCTAACCCTAAGCTTCACACAATAAGTTAGCTGAATGTTGGCCCATTCCTCCTGACAGAGCTGGTGTAACTGCGTCAGATTCTTAGGCCTTCTTGCTCGCACACACTTTTCAGTTCGGCCCACACATTTTCTATGGGTTTGAGGTCAGGGCTTTGAGATGGCCACTCCAATATCTTGACTTTGTTGTCTTTAAGCCATTTTTTCCACAACTTTGGAAGTATGCTTGCAAACCGTAGTCTGTCTTTTTATGCTGGTTTTGGAGCAGTGGCTTCTTCCTTGCAGAGCGGCCTTTCAGATTATGTTGATATAGGACTCATTTTATAGTGGATATAGATACTTTTGTACCGGTTTTCTCCAGCATCTTCACAAGGTCCTTTGCTGTTGTTCTGGGATTGATTTGCACTTTTCACACCAAAGTATGTTCATCTCAAGGAGACAGAACACGTCTCCTTCCTGAGCGGTATGACGGCTGCATGGTCCTATGGTGTTTATACTTGCATACTATTGTTTGTACAGATGAACTTGGTACCTTCAGGCATTTGGATATTGCTCCCAAGGATGAACCAGACTTGTGGAGGTCTACAATTCTTTGTCTGAGGTCTTGGATGATTTCTTTAGATTTTCCCATGATGTCAAGCAAAGAGGTGCTGAGTTTGAAGGTAGGCCTTTAAATACATCCACAGGTACACTGCCAATTGACTCAAATGATGTCAATTAACAGAAGCTTCTAAAGCCATGACATTTTCTGAAATGTGACATTTCCAAGCTGTTTAAAATGTCTTTGGGCTGCAATCCCGTTAACCGGATGATATGACAACAGCCAGTGAAAGTGCAGGGCGTCAAATTCAAAACCACAGAAATCTCATAATTAAAATTCCTCTAACATACATGTATTTTATACTGTTTTAAAGGTAATCTTGTTGTTAATCCCACCACAGTGTCCAATTTCAAATAGGCTTTACAGCGAAAGCACCACAAACGATTATGTTAGGTGACCACCAACTCACAGAAAAACCCAGCCATTTTTCCAGCCAAAAAGAGGAGTCACAAAAAGCACAAAAAGAGATCAAATTCATCACTAAACTTTGATGATCTTCATCAGATGACACTCATAGGACTTCATGTTACACAATACATGTATGTTTTATTTGATAAAGTTCATATTTATATAAAAAAATCTGAGTTTACATTGGAGCATTACGTTCACTAGTTTCAAAAACATCCAGTGATTTTTGTCATAGCCACATCAATTCAACAGAAATACTCATCATAAATGTAGATGAAAATACAAAGTATACACGTGGAATTATAGATATACCTCTCCTTAATGCAACCGCAGTGTCAGATTTAAAAAAAACTTTACGTAAAAAGCAAACCATGCAATAATCTGAGACGGCGCTCAGAAAATAAATACAATTATCCGGCATGTTGGAGTCAACAGAAATCAGAAATCACATTACAAATATTCCCTTACCTTTGATGATCTTCATCAGAATGCACTCCCAGGAATCCTAGTTCCACAATAAATGCTTGCTTTGTTCAATAATGTCCATTATTTATGTCCAAGTAGCTACTTTTGTTAGCGCTTTTACTACACAAATCCAAACGCTCGTGCAGGTCCATCCGAACATCGGACGAAAACTTAAAATAATTATATTACAGGTCGAAGATACTTATATATATATATAGAATCAATCTTTAGGGTGTTGTTATCATAAGTCTTTAAATAAGTTCCAACTGGAGAATTCCTTTGTGTGTAGAGAAGCCATGGAACGCAGGTCGCCATCATGTGACTTTCGGATGACCAGCCCTTGGCTCTCTGCCAGACACCTGGCTCATTCAGCTCCCATTCAGCCCCACAACACAGTAGAAGCCTCATTCAAGTTTCTAAAGACGGTTGACATCATGTAGTGGAAGCCCTAGGAAGTACAACTTCATCCATATCCCACTGTGAATTCAATAGGGGCTGGGTTGAAAATCAACCAACCTCGGATTTCTTCTCAGGTTTTTGCCATTTGAGTTCTGTTCACCTCACAGACATCATTCAAACAGCTTTAGAAACTGTAATAATAATATATTAAACTGGGAGGAGCCATTTACTCTGGGCACCATGCAAGCTACTCAATACTGCCCCTGCAGCCATAAGAAGTTAAAGGCACAGTCAACTTAGTGTATGTAAACTTCAGACCCACTAGAATTGTGATACAGTGAATTATAAGTGAAATAATCTGTCTGTAAACAATTGTTGGAAAAATGACTCGTGTCATGTACAAAGTAGATGTCCTAATCGACTTGCTGAAACTATAGTTTGTTAACAAGAAATTTGTGGAGTGATTGAAAAACTAGTTTTATTGACTCCAACCTAAGTGCATGTAACCTCTGACTTCAAAAGTTTTGAGAATGACACATATTAATTTCCACAAAATTTGCTGCTTGTCTCTTTTAGATGTTTTTGTCAGATGTTACTATGGAATAATGAAGTACAATTAGAAGCATTTCATAAGTGTGTAGGGCTTTTATTGACAAATACATGAAGTTGATGCAAAGAGTCAATATTTGCAGTGTTGACCCTTCTTTCTCAAGACCTCTGCAATCCATCTGGCATGCTGTCAATTAGTGTATGTATCTCATCTCACTGGTCATGTTAACAACACCCACCCGTAGCACGCACTCCAGCAGGAATATCTCGCTGGTCATCCCCAAAGCCAACTCCTCCTTTGGCCGCATTTCCTTCAAGTTCTCTGCTGCGAGTGACTGGAAGGAATTGTAAAAATCGCTGAAGCTGGAGACTTACTTTTCCTTCACTAACTCTTAACATCAGCTATCTGAGCAGCTAACCGTTCGCTGCAGCTGTACATAGTCCATCTGTAAATAGTCCACTCAATCTAGCTACCTCATCCCCATATTGTTTTTATTAGCTTTTCTGCTCTTTTGCACACCAGTATCACTACTTACACACCTTCATCTGCTCATCATCATCTGCTCATCTATCACTCCAGTGTTAATCTGCTAAATTGTAATTACTTCGCTACTGTGGCCTATTTATTGCCTTAACTCCTCAAGCCATTTGCACACACTGTATATAGACTTTCTTATTTTCTATTGTGTTATTGACTGTACGCTTGTTTATTCCATGTGTAACTCTTAGTTGTTGTTTGTCGCACTGCTTTGCTTTATCTTGGCCAGGTTGCAGTTGTAAATGAGAACTTGTTCTCCACTAGCTTACCTGGTTAAATAAAGGTGTATAATATATTTTTTTTAATAAATAAATGTAAACTTCCGACTTCAACCTTATTGTAGACTTGAAATCACTGGCCACTTTAAGAAATGGAACACTCGTCGCTTTAATAATGTTTCCATATTTTGCATTACTCATCTCATGTGTGTATGCTGTATTGTATTGTACTGTGTGTTGGTCTATGTCAGTCTGACATTACTTGTCCAGGTATTTATATATTCTTAATTCCATCACTTTACTTTAGATTTGTGTGTATTGTTGTGAAAATTGTTAGATTTTACTGCACTGTTGGAGCTTGAAACACAAGCATTTCACTACACCCGCAATAACATCTGCTAAACATGTGTATGTGACCAATAACATCTGCTAAACATGTGACCAATAACTTCTGCTAAACATGTGACCAATAACTTCTGCTAAACATGTGACCAATAACATCTGCTAAACATGTGACCAATAACATCTGCTAATCATGTGACCAATAACATCTGCTAATCATGTGACCAATAACATCTGCTAAACATGTGACCAATAACATCTGCTAATCATGTGACCAATAACATCTGCTAAACATGTGTATGTGACCAATACACTTTGATTTGATTTGAACTACTATGTCGAAGGAGTCAAAACAGAAGAAATCGGCAACCAACACATCCCTTACAAATATTCCACTAGCCATCAGCCTACCCACCAAAGTCACTCTTTTCATGAACACAACCACAGATTTGTTCATTCTTGATGCGGAATGAATAAATTCAGCTCCTACCTGTTCACCGACCGGGAGCTTCCACCTTAACTCCATTCTCAGGAACACACCTGAATCCATGCTGTAACGACAGCGTCTCCACCACTCTAGGCTGCGAAGCCATCACGCACACCACACCATCCAAACCCCAGGAAACTAAGTCTGTCCTCTTCCTCCCTAATTTTGAAAAACAAAAAAACAGTGGGTAGAACTATACCAACAGTGTTAACCCTCCACCATAGAAAAGAAAAATTGAAAGAAAAGACTAAGAATAGAATCAAGGCCTCTCAACTATAAAACACTCCCAGCATGCACTGAGAGAGAGAGCGACACAAACAGACCCCACAGAGCCCCAGGACAGCAACACAATTAGACTCAACCAAATCACGAGAAAAATATATATAATTACTTGATACATTGGAAAGAATTAATAAAAAAAACACAGCAAACTAGAATGCTATTGGCCCTAAACAGAGAGAACACAGCGGCAGAATACCTGACCACTGTGACTGACCCAAACTTAAGGAAAGCTTTGACTATGTACAGACTCAGTGAGCATAGCCTTGCTATTGAGAAAGGCCACCGTAGGCAGACCTGGCTCTCAAGAGAAGACAGGCTATGTGCACACTGCCCACAAAATGTGGTGGAAACTGAGCTGCACTTCCTAACCTTCTGCCTAACCTTCCTAACCTCCTACGTTTGTATGACCATATTAGAGACACATATTTCCCTCAGATTTAACAGATCCACAAAGAATTCAAAAACAAACCCAATTTTGCTAAACTCCCATATCTACTGGGTGAAATCCCACAGTGTGCCATCACAGCAGCAAGATTTGTGACCTATTGCCACAAGAAAAGGGAAACCAGTGAAGAACAAACACCATTGTTAATACAACCCATATTTATGTGTATTTATTTTCCCTTTTGTACTTTAACTATTTGCACATAATACAGTATGACATTTGAAATGTCTTTATTCTATTGGTACTTTTGTGAGTGTAATGTTTAATGTACATTTTTTTGTTTATTTCACTTTTGTTTATCTTGCTTTGGCAATGTCAAGATATGTTTCCCATGCCAATAAACCCCTTAAATTGAATTGAGCAAGAGAGAGAAGAAAAGAGAGAGAGGAGAAAAGAGAGAGAGATTGAGGAGGAATGCGAGAGAGAGAGGAGAAAAGAGAGTGAGCGAGAGAAGAGAAAAGAGAGAGAGAGAAGAATGAGAGGGTTGAAGTAACGCCCTCCTAAAATGGGAGCAGAGGGAGCACCTCCACTGTCGCTAATGCAGACCGTGTGTGTCTGTGTGTGGGACCGGCACTGCGCTCAAAATTGAAATGTTTGAGGAGCTGGAAGGTGATGACAGGAGAACCAGGGGTTTCCTCTTCGGTGGCAAGATGTTACACACACACACACACACACACAAACACACACACAGGACCTCAGAGATCTGCTGCACATTTAAATTTAATAACTACTGCAGTCAGCCTGGGGGAGAGGGGAGAGGAGAGAGGGAGAAGAGAGGGGAGAGGAGAGAATGAGAAGAGAGAGGGAGAAGAGAGGAGAGGGAGGAGAGAAGAAGGGAGACTAACTCATTAATTTGGTGTTTTGAAACTCAGTGCCAGATTCTCAAAGAAGTAGAGAGACAAGGTGAGAGAAAGAGAGATGGACATATAGATGGAGAGAGATTGAGAGAGCAAGCGAGATGGACAGAGTAGTTCTGTTAGGACCAGTGCAGCTGGTGCCATTGTACATGTTTGTGTGCGTGTTTTAGGGGGGAGGACAGAGGTGAAACGAACTCAGTCATTTGGGGTTTTAAAATTCAGTTCCCAATATTTCTGATTGTGTTGTGATTGTGACGCTGTAAAATTTCTCACAGCGTGAAAATGTTCCCAGTTCAATAATTGCACGCGCTTCTCTTTGTATGGATGGCTGAGCTCGTGCAGATGTCTCCATCTCCCTTGACCTGGAAGAACTGTTCTGTGTGCATGTGCATTTGGTACATCTGCCAATCCGGACTCAAAGTGCTGAGGGTTGATGTGAGGAAATTGGATTGTTATTGCGAAGACATAGCTCTACTTTTTTGATTGATAGTGCAAGACGGCTATCTCAAAACAGTACCTGGGAAAATCTACGGAAGGACACTATCGGTAAGTGTTCACTTTCTATCTTTCTCAGTCACAAGTAATCACCAGCTAACGTAACTTCTCCTTTGCTAGCTAGCCAATTCAATCCGTTATGCGTGAATTCAGGGTTACAGCATAACACAATCACATCAAGCAGCTTCATTAGTTTTAACTTAGTTTCTATTGCCATTTCTATTGGCTATATCCATTATAATAATGATTCTGATCAATGAATTGATCAGAGAAGCTGTCAGTCACGTTCATATGCAACTTAACATGTATTTTTAACCTCACGCTTGATGTAAAGGAAATCCCCAAGTTATGGAAATCTGCTTTTGTACTGCCTCACCTGAAAGGTGGAGATCCTTCGCTACTTGACAACTATCGACCCATATCAAAAGTGTCTGTACTGTCAAAGGTAGTGGAGTCCTTAGTTAGTAGGCAGCTAAAGGTCTACTTCCAAGAAAACAACATCTTAGATGGAATGCAATCAGGTTTTAGGTCTGGCCACAGCACTGTTTCAGCAACATTGAAGGTTTTAAATGACATCCACTGTGCTCTTGATAAGAAGTTACATTGTGTGTCTGTTTTTATTGATTTGTCAAAGGCTTTTGACACCGTGGACCATGCTGTGTTAGTGCAAAGGTTAAAATGTTGTGGAATAACTGGTCATGCTCTAGATTGGTTTATAAATTACCTATCAAATCGTACACAATGTGTAATGGCGGATGGTTGTTAATCTGAGTCCATAGAGGTGTGCTCAGGTGTTCCGCAAGGTTCTATTTTGGGCCCACTGTTGTTCATTTTTTATATCAACAACATTGGGGATCTTATTGAAACAGCGGATGTACATTTTTATGCAGATGATACTGTTCTTTACTCAAGTGGCAGTAGTTTATCTTTAGCTTTTGAAAATACCCAAAGAGCATTTAACATCATACAACAGAATCTGTATGATTTAAAGCTGCTTTTGAATTCGGGTTAAACAAAATGTATGGTATTTTCAAATGCCAGGCATGTTACAAATCATGTTATTGCTACATTGGCTGATATACTATAGAGTAAGTTAAAGTGTACAAATATTTGGGTGTGTGGGTTGATGATAAGCTGAGCTTCACTGCATGTAGAGAACTTGATAAGGAAGCTGAAAATAGGATTTTATTACCGGCATAAGGCTTGTTTTTCTCTGGAGGCCAGGAAGGAGCTGGTACGATGTACATTACTGTCGGTTTTAGATTTTAGTGATGTTATATATATGCAGGCCTCAGCCACTACCCTGAGAGCACTTGATTCAGTGTATCATGCAACCCTCAGGTTCATTACAAATCAGAAACGTCTAACACATCATTGTGATCTCTACAGCACCGTTGGCTGGTCGTCATTAACCTTGCGTAGGCTTAAACACTGGTATACACTGATTTATAAGGTCATACTGGGTAAAATGCCATTTTATCTCTGTTCTTTTTTAATCAGGTTGGTAAATAAATATAAATTACGGTCCCATTCTGATTTGCTTCTAACAGTACCAAAAATTAGAACAGGTCATGGTAGAAATAGTTTTAGTTACTCAGCTCCGTGGTCCTGGAATTCTCTCCTGAACATATTAAAATGTGATGATCTAGTTTTGTTGGTGGAGTTTAAACACTTGATCGATGTATATATCATAGAAGAGTGTAATTGTCTTTTGGATAGCTGTTTTCAGTCAAGATGTTTGTGTTTTTCAATGTAATATGTAATTGTTGTACTGTATGTGTGTTTATAGTTTTGTTTAATGTTGTGTTCGTGTATGTAAGTTGTTTTGTCTGAAACGTTGTTCCCCCTGCTGCTATTGGACCAGGTCTCTCTTGGAAAAGCAATTTCTCAATGAGAAAAACCTGTATAAATAAAGGTTAAATAACAAAAATACTCATACAGTTATTTTTATCCTCCACTACACAATAAGCAAGTAAATAGTTAGCTAGCTATGTTACTTCAGCTGCATTGCAAGGCAAGGCAAGCTTACACAATTGTACATTACATTTGCAGTAAATGCTTTAGCTAGCTAGATTCTTTACATCCACTGTTTCCCAAGATGACAGCCTGGTTTGCTGGTTTTCTCAGGAGTCCCTAAAACAACAAACAACACAAATTATGATGTCATATTATCAGCTAGCTAGCTGGCCAATGTTAGCTAGTCAGCTACCTTGCTAAATAGCGATTTTTGTAAATGAACTTTATGACCAAAAAATATGCACAATCGTTACATTAACCAACAGATTCCTCTCAATTGTATTTTTTTTTTGCTTGCCTCGTTATAATTACTTAAATTTGCTTCCACCGTAAAGCCATAATGTTTTGTCAGCCATCTTTGCTGAAGAAAGTCACCAGGGACTGGTTGCTCGTGACGTCATTGGAACACCTCGATATGATTGGTCATATAAAACCTTGGATCCCAAATGCATTATGAGTGCTCTAACTCCCCCTTGTGGTGGTCTGGAGCAATGAAGCCGCGACGCTGGGTACCTCTAGGTCCTGCGGTGTAAGCTCACAACTTTTAAAGGAGGAACCACTGTACATATGCTGATCTTGATGGCTTGGTGTGCCTTCTTACCTTTTTATTGAGTTACATGTTCTGCAGGCCACCATAGGAACTACAAATGAGAGTAGGGCGGGGCTTTATATTTACTTCCTGGAATGTCAAGGGTTGGAATGTCAAGGTCCTAGCCCACTTAAAATCACTTTCGTCTGATATTGTATTTTTGCAAGAAACCCATCTGAAAAACAATTATCATAGCAGTCTTAAATGTAGATGGGTGGGTCATTCTAACTTCTACGCCAAACCGAGAGGCACAGCGATTCTGGTACGGAAAGGAATTCCCATTCTACATCAAACCACTATTGCGGATAAAGAGGGTCATTATGTGGTCGAAATAGGAGAGATTCCTTCTACTTCTGTAACTCTACTGAATATCTACGGGCCCTGATTCCAGGTATCTCCCATACTAACCTGGTCATTGGGGGGACCTTAACTGTGTGCTAGACCAATATTTGGATAGATCCTCTACCTGGCGAACCCCTACCTCCAATTCAAACAAATTCTTGAATACCTACATAAGAAATTCTAACTTATTTGATATTTGTAGAATCTGTAACCCAACGGGTAGGGGATGCTCCTTTTACTCTCATGTTTACAATGTTTATACCTGAATTGACTACTTTTTAGTTGATGCAAAATTACTCCCTTATACCTGTAATGTGAGGTATCATGATATTATAATCTCTGACCACAGTCCTCACCTTCTCCCCGAGGGTGACATCGTATCAAACCAGAGGCTCTGGAGATTTAATACCAATTACAACACACTTCCTTAGCATTATTGTGGGAAACACTGAAGGCTTATTTGAGAGGCTGTATCATCTCCTTTCAGGCTGCCAGGAGAGAAAAATGAGTAGATTTGGAGGACAAATGCACTTACTGGATAGAGAGAATGCTAGTCGTCCGTCTCAAGGGGAAACATAAAAAAATTGCAGCTTTAAAATTTGAATATTCATATTCTCTCAGCTAAAATAGCGACATCTTTTCTCTATGCAAAGCAAAAATATTTTGAGTTTGGTGACTAACCACACAAATTACTTGCCAGACAACTTCGAAAAACTGAGAGTCACCGAATGATGCACAAAGTTATATTTGCAACTGGGGAATTACTCTCTTCCCCCAAGGATATCAATTACAGATTCCGTCAGTTATACGAGACTCTATATACATCTAAAGCAGATCCTAACCCCTTAATTATGCAACACTTTTTGGAGGACTGTAATCTCTCTGCCCTGAACCAGGAAGATTCCAACTTTCCGAATAAGGAAATATCTCTTGGAGAAATTCGAGAAACACTTACATCTCTAAAGACCCTGGGTCCAGATGGATTCCCTGGTGAATTCTATAAAACATGCTCTTTCCCTGCACAAACTGTTGGTTCAGGCCAATGAGGATGGAGCTCTCCCACCTACTATGGATGAGGCGTTCATTACAGTTATACATCAGAAGGGTAAAGATCCGGAAGAGGTAGCTTCATAGAGACCAATATCTTTCCTTAATAGAGACCAAAATATTTGAGCAAAAACTCTGTCTAACAGGCTTCGCACTTTTGTGGGAAAATTGGTACATTCGGACCAGACCTGCTTTATCCCTAACGGAAACTCATTCTTCAATCTCAGACGCCTCTTCAACATTATGTATTCTTAGAGGTTACCCAACGTGGACCTTGCCGTTGTTAGCAATTTATGTTATTCTTTGATAACAGACCCCAAAGCAAATCAGGGGGAGGAAAATAGGTTTATTCAAAGAGGAAAAATTATACAGTGTGGAAAATTGTCATTCTCCCCTGTCCTCAGTGAGGCTCTCTCAGTGATTCTCTCCTGTGGTTCTCTCCACAGAACAAAGGGACAGCATCTAGTTTTATAACCCAGCCCTAGCCTGTAGTTGAGCAATTAGAAATCCTTGCAATAAAACTAGCCAAATGGCCAAATAACAAGTATCCTATTTCAGAAGACATGTTCCTCCCATGTCTCTGAACCGTTGATCAATAATACCCTATTACAGAAAAAACACTATTTCCTTTAATCGTTATTACTCTATTGACTTCTCGTCCTTTGAGCTCTCGTCCTCTGTCGCGTCCTCTTCGACATATTCTTACACCGTTATGTCTCTTGACACCGAAAAGGCCTTTGACCAAGTTGAGTGGTCCTATCTATTCAAGGTCCTACAGAAATGTAATATTGGAGTTGGGTTCATAAAATGAATCCAGCTTTTATATAGGAACTCCTGTGCGAGAATACTCACTAACCAATCAGTGTCGCCCCGATATAACCTGTATAGAGGGACAAGGCAAGGTTGTGCGCTGTCGCTTATGCTCTTTGCTCTAATTATTGGACCTCTCACTCAGGCGATCAGATCTCATGCAGCAATATACTGCTATAATACTAAAGATACTCTAAATAAGATTTCCCTATATGCAGATTACATTCTCCTCTATGTAACAGAACCACAATCTAGCATTCCAGCTAGTCTTGATTAATGTGTTTGGTACCTTCTCGGGATACAGAATAAATTGGAACAAGAGCGAATTAATGCCCATATGGTTGCAAAACACCTCTTGTTTAGAACTTCTTCCATTTCATCTTCAGAAAAATTGACATATCTTGGAATTGTAGTTACTAAACAATACTCCTCACCATAAAGAGAATTTCCCCTCTCTGATTCAAAAACTCAAGGCAAACATACCATTTTGGAGAACTCTCCCAATTTCTTTGCTCGGGGTCTGCTTCTTGTTACTTGGTTAGCACTTCCTATCAGGTCATTAATGTTTAGGGGTCTGCTTGTTCTTACTTTGTTAGTACTTCTTCTTAGCAACGCTAGTAACCTTTATAACCAGGAAAGCTAAGGTAACTGAGCTAAACGACTACCGCCCCATAGCACTCACCTCCGTCATCATGAAGTGCTTTGAGAGACTAGTCAAGGACCATATCACCTCCACCCTACCTAACACCCTAGACCCACTCCAATTTGCTTACCGCCCAAATAGGTCCACAGACGATGCAGTCTCAACCACACTGCACACTGCCCTAACCCACCTGGACAAGAGGAATACCTATGTGAGAATGCTGTTCATCGACTACAGCTCGGCATTTAACACCATAGTACCCTCCAAGCTCGTCATCAAGCTCGAGACCCTGGGTCTCGACCCCGCCCTGTGTAACTGGGTACTGGACTTCCTGATGGGCCGCCCCCCAGATGGTGAGGGTAGGCAACAACATCTCCATCCCGCTGATCCTCAACACTGGGGCCCCACAAGGGTGCATTCTGAGCCCTCTCCTGTACTCCCTGTTCACCCACGACTGCGTGGCCACGCACGCCTCCAACTCAATCATCAAGTTTGCGGACGACACAACAGTGGTAGGCTTGATTACCAACAATGACGAGACGGCCTACAGGGAGGAGGTGAGGGCCCTCGGAGTGTGGTGTCAGGAAAATAACCTCACACTCAACGTCAACAAAACTAAGGAGATGATTGTGGACTTCAGGAAACAGCAGAGGGAACACCCCCCTATCCACATCGATGGAACAGTAGTGGAGAGGGTGGCAAGTTTTAAGTTCCTCGGCATACACATCACAGACAAACTGAATTGGTCCACTCACACAGACAGCATCGTGAAGAAGGTGCAGCAGCGCCTCTTCAACCTCAGGAGGCTGAAGAAATTCAGCTTGTCACCAAAAGCACTCACAAACTTCTACAGATGCACAATCGAGAGCATCCTGGCAGGCTGTATCACCGCCTGGTACGGCAACTGCTCCGCCCACAACCGTAAGGCTCTCCAGAGGGTAGTGAGGTCTGCACAACACATCACCGGGGGCAAACTACCTGCCCTCCAGGACACCTACACCACCCGATGTTACAGGAAGGCCATAAAGATCATCAAGGACAACAACCACCCGAGCCACTGCCTGTTCACCCCGCTATCATCCAGAAGGCGAGGTCAGTACAGGTGCATCAAAGCTGGGACCGAGAGACTGAAAAACAGCTTCTATCTCAAGGCCATCAGACTGTTAAACAGCCACCACTAACATTGAGTGGCTGCTGCCAACACACTGACTCAACTCCAGCCACTTTAATAATGGGAATTGATTGGAAATGATGTAAAATATATCACTAGCCACTTTAAACAATTCTACCTAATATAATGTTTACATACCCTACATTATTCATCTCATATGTAGACGTATATACTGTACTCTATATCATCTAATGCATCTTTATGTAATACATGTATCACTAGCCACTTTAACTATGCCACTTTGTTTACATACTCATCTCATATGTATATACTGTACTCGATACCATCTACTGTATCTTGCCTATGCCGCTCTGTACCATCACTCATTCATATATCTTTATGTACATATTCTTTATCCCCTTACACTTGTGTGTATAAGAGAGTAGTTTTGGAATTGTTAGTTAGATTACTTGTTGATTATTACTGCATTGTCGGAACTAGAAGCACAAGCATTTCGCTACACTCGCATTAACATCTGCTAACCATGTGTATGTGACAAATAAAATCTGATTTGATTTGATTTGAGATATAGCTGTATTCCACGACCTGGCAAAGGCATTCGACTCTGTCAATCACAACATTCTTATTGGCAGACTCAACAGCCTTGGTTTCTCAAATGATTGCCTTGCCTGGTTCACCAACTACTTCTCAGACAGACATCAGTGTGTCAAATTGGAGGGCCTCGTTGTCCGGACCTCTGGCAGTTTCTATGGGGGTGCCTCAGGGTTCAATTCTCAGGCCGACTCTCTTCTCTGTATACATCAATGATGTCGTTCTTGCTGCTGGTGATTCTTTGATCTACCTCTACGCAGACGACACCATTCTGTATACATCTGACACTATCCTCCAGACAAATACCTGTGTCTGGTTAGACTGTAAACTCTCCTTCCAGACTCACATTAAACATCTCCAATACAAAATGAAATCTAGAATCGGCTTCCTATTTCGCAACAAAGCATCCTTCACTCATGCTGCCAAACATACCCTCGTAAAACTGACCATCCCACCGATCCTTGACTTCGGCAATGACATTTACAAAATAGCCTCCAACACTCGACTCAACAAATTGGATGCGGTCTATCACAGTGCCATCCGTTTTGTCACCAAAGCCCCATATACTACCCACCACGCGACCTGTATGCTCTCATTGGCTGGCCCTCGCTTCATACTCGTCGCCAAACCCACTGGCTCCAGGTCATCTACAAGTCTCTGCTAGGCAAAGCCATGCCTTATCTCAGCTCACTGGTCAGCATAGCAGCACCCACCTGTAGCACGTGCTCCAGCAGGTATATCTCACTGGTCACCCCCAAAGACAAATCCTCCTTTGACCGCCTCTCCTTCCAGTTCTCTGCTGCCAATGACTGGATCAAACTACAAAAATCACTAAAACTGAAGACTCTTACCTCCCTCACTAGCTTTAAGCACCAGCTGTCAGAGCAGCTCACAGATCACTGCTCCTGTACATAGCCCATCTGTAAACAGCCCATCTATCTACCTCATCCCCATACTGTACTTATTTATTTATCTTGCTCCTTTCCACCCCAGTATCTCTACTTGCACATTCATCTTCTGCGCATCTTACCATTCAAGTGTTTAAATGCTATATTCTACTTACTTCGCCACCATGGCCTATTTATTACCTTATCCTCTCTTATCCTTCCTCATTTGCACATGCTGTATATAGACTTTTCTACTGTATTATTGACTGTATGTTTGTGCAACGGTCTAAGGCACTGCATCTCAGCGCTAGAGGCTTCACTACAGACACCCTGGTTCACCCTCACACGTGCACTAGGCCCTCCATGGAATGGGTTTGACACGTGCACTAGGCCCTACATGGAATGGGTTTGACATGTGTACTAGACCCTCCATGGAATGGGTTTGACACGTCCACTAGGCCCTCCATGGAATGGGTTTGACACGTGTACTAGACCCTCCATGGAATGGGCTTGACACGTCCACTAGGCCCTACATGGAATGGGTTTGACACGTGTACTAGACCCTCCATGGAATGGGCTTGACACGTCCACTAGGCCCTACATGGAATGGGTTTGACACGTTCACTAGGCCCTCCATGGAATGGGTTTGACACGTGTACTAGACCCTCCATGGAATGGGTTTGACACGTGTACTAGACCCTCCATGGAATGGGTTTGACACGTCCACTAGGCCCTCCATGGAATGGGTTTGACACATCCACTAGGCCCTACATGGAATGGGTGTGACATGTCAACTAGGCCCTCCATGGAATGGGGTTGACACTTCCACTAGGTCCTACATGGAATGGGGTTGACATGTCCACTAGGCCCTACATGGAATGGGTTTGACACGTCAACTAGGCCCTCCATGGAATGGGGTTGACACTTCCACTAGGTCCTACATGGAATGGGGTTGACATGTCCACTAGGCCCTACATGGAATGGGTTTGACACGTCCACTAGGCCCTCCATGGAATGGGTTTGACACGTCCACTAGGCCCTAGTCGCTGAGACTTGACTTGTAGCTGAGACTTGACTTGTTTATGCAGGTTTTACATCTAATGCTTTTAGTCTGATATCTGCCTGGGGTGGATGATGGAAGGCCCTGAGGAAGGCCCTGAAAATGGTCAAATACTCCAGCCACCGTAGTCATAGACTATTCTCTCTGCTACTGCACGGCAAGCGGTACTGGAGCACCAAGTCTTAGGTCCAAGAGGCTTCTAAACAGCTTCTATCCCAAGCCTTAAGACTCCTGAACATCAAGTCAAATGGCTACCCAAACTATTCACATTGCCCCCCCTCCCCTCTCCACACCACTGCCACTCTCTGTTGTCATCTATGCATAGTCACTTTAATTAACTCTACCTACATGTACATACTACTTAAACTAACCGGTGCCCCCGCACCTTGACTCTGTACCGGCACCCCCTGTATATAGCCTCCACATTGACTTTGATTTTGCAAATTCATTCACGATTAACTCCCACATTACTGATCCAGTATTGATGGTTCATTAACGTCTTTAAATAAATTTAAATCGCATTTGCAGCTTCCATCAACGCAAAACCCAAACTTTGAAAAAAATGAACAAAACATTATTTAATAATGTGCAAGCTATCAGAGGGGATGGTTCCCAGTCCACCGCTAATTAGTGAACCCTCGCCCATAAAAGCATCGATCACTGACCTCAGTGGCGGAAAACATCAGAAATGGCTGAAAACGCTTGTACTGGTTCTCTCCACTTTAGCCGTTATGTTTCGCATTCAAAGATTGTCATCAGTCCAGTACCGCGGTGCTCAACAGAAGCAGAGGCACGTGCTAGAAATGGCTGATATGGACATACAGTGGGGCAAAAAAGTATTTAGTCAGCCACCAATTGTGCAAGTTCTCCCACTTAAAAAGATGAGAGAGGCCTGTAATTTTCATCATAGGTACACTTCAACTATGACAGATAAAATGAGGGAAAAAATCCAGAAAATCACATTGTAGGATTTTTTATGAATTTATTTGCAAATGATGGTGGAAAATAAGTATTTTGTCAATAACAAAAGTTTATCTCAATACTTTGTTATATACCCTTTGTTGGCAATGACAGAGGTCAAATGTTTTCTGTAAGTCTTCACAAGGTTTTCACACACTGTTGCTGGTATTTTGGCCCATTCCTCCATGCAGATCTCCTCTAGAGCAGTGATGTTTTGGGGCTGTTGCTGGGCAACACGGACTTTCTACTCCCTCCAAAGATTTTCTATGAGGTTGAGATCTGGAGACTGGCTAGGCCACTCCAGGACCTTGAAATGCTTCTTACGAAGCCACTCCTTCGTTGCCCGGGCGGTGTGTTTGGGATCATTGTCATGCTGAAAGACCCAGCCACGTTTCATCTTCAATGCCCTTGCTGATGGAAGGAGGTTTTCACTCAAAATCTCACGATACATGGCCCCATTCATTCTTTCCTTTACACCGATCAGTCGTCCTGGTCCCTTTGCAGAAAAACAGCCCCAAAGCATGATGTTTCCACCCCCATGCTTCACAGTAGGTATGGTGTTCTTTGGATGCAACTCAGGACTACAAAAGGAAAACCAGCCACATCGCCGAGACCAACGTCTTGCTTCCGGACAGGCTAAACACATTCTTTGCACGCTTTGAGGATAACACAGTGTCTCCGATATGGCCCTCTCCCAAGGACTGTGGGCTTTCTTTTTTCTTCTCCATGGCCGATGTGAGTAAAACATTTAAACGTGTTAACCCTCGCAAGGCTGCCAGTCCAGACGGCATCCCTAGCCGCGTCCTCAGAGCATGCTCAGACCAGCTGGTTGGTGTGTTTACGGCCAGATTCAATCTCTCCCTATACTATTCTGCTGTCCCCACCTGCTTCAAGATGACCACCATTGTTCCTGTACCCAAGAAGGCAAAGGTAACTGAACTTAATGACTATTTCCCCCTAGCACTCACTTCTGTCTTCATGAAGTGCTTTGAGAGACTAGTCAAGGATCATATCACCTCTACCTTACTTGCCACCCTAGACCCATTTCAATTTGCGTACCGCCCCAATAGATCCACAGACGATGCAATCGTCATCACTCTACACACTACCCTATCCTATCTGGACAAGAGGAATACCTATGTAGGAATGATGTTTATTGACATAGCTCAGCATTCAACACCATAGTACCCTCCAAGCTCATCATCAAGCTTGAGGCTCTGGGTCTGAACCCCGCCCTGTGCAAACTGAGTCCTGGACTTCCTGACGGGCCGCGGCCAGGTGGTGAAGGTAGGAAACATCACCTCCACTCCACTGATCCTCAACACTGGATCCCCACAAGGGTGCGTGCTCAGCCCCCTCCTGTAAAACCTGGTCACCCATGAGTGCATGGATAGGAACGCATCCAACTCAATCATCAAGTTTGCAGATGACACAACAGTAGTAGGCTTGATTACCAACAATGAAGAGACAGCCTGAAAAACAACCTCTCACTCAACATCAACAAAACAAATGAGATGATCATGGACTTCAGGAGAAAGCAGAGGGCGCATCCCCCTATCCACATGTATGACCGCAGTGGAGAAGGTGGAAAGCTTAAAGTTCCTCAGCATACACATCACTGACAAACTGAAATGGTCAACCCACACAGACAGTGTGGTGAAGAAAGTACAACAGTGCCTCTTCAACCTCAGGAGGCTGAAGAAATTTGGCTTGGCACCTAAAACCCTCACAAACATTTACAGATGCACAATTGAGAGCATCCTGTCGGGCTGTATCACCGCCTGGTATGGCAACTCCACCCCCTGCAACCGCAGGGCTCTCCAGAGGGTGGTGCGGTCTGCACAATGCATCACCGGGGGCAAACTAACTGCCATCCAGGACACCTGCAACACCCGATGTTACAGGAAGGCCAAAAAGATAATCAAAGACATCAACCACCCGAGCCACTGCCTGTTCACCCCGCTATCATCCAGAAGGCGAGGTCAGTACTTGTGCATCAAGGCAGGGCCCGAGAGACAGCTTCTATCTCAAGGCCATCAGACTGCTAAACAGCAATCACTAGCACGTTAGAGGCTGCTGCCCTATATACATAGACTTGATATCACTGGCCACTTAAATAATGGAACACTAGTCACTTTAATAATGTTTACATATTTTGCATTACTCATCTCATATGTGTATAATGTATTATATTATATTGTACTGTGTGTTGGTCTATGTCAGTCTGACATTGCTTGTCCAGGTATTTATATATTCTTAATTCCAATCCTCTACTTTAGATTTGTGTGTATTGTTTTAAAATGGTTAGATATTACTTGTTATATTGCTGCACTGTCTGAGCTAGAAACACAAGCATTTCACTACACCTGCAATAACATCTGCTAAACATGTGTATGTTACCAATACAATTTGATTTGATTTGAACACAGTTGAGTCTTCAGTTCTACATTAGGACAGTAGAGGTCACTCAAGTGACAAATGACAGCAAAAACAGATTATTTTGGAGAAACTGCAACACCATAGGTTAGTTGTATAAGTATTTGATAGTAGTGTTGATAGTTGATTTGGCTTTTATCACAAATCAGCATTGCATTTATTTGCAGTGCTGCCATTTCCTTTCTACTCAGGAATTGCTCCAGGAGAGCCTACCAATGTACTGTTGGCTTTGGGTAATGTGAGAGACGGTGGGTAAAGTTATAAGCTATCTAGTTGTGCTAGCTAGCTAGTGCAGCCTATCATGTGATGCACGGAATGGCAGATGTATTGAGCTAGCTATCAAAAGTAACTAGGAGATTTTTTTAATTTTTTTATTTCACCTTTATTTAACCAGGTAGGCTAGTTGAGAACAAGTTCTCATTTGCAACTGCGACCTGGCCAGGTGTGAAACAGTTGTTTATACTTTGGCTATAACCTAGCTTTTATATGACTTTATTTAGCTAAATAAACAAGCTAAAACTGCACACCTCTGAGAACAAGCCATCTCCACCAGCTGATACCTAATTATGCTAGCTAGATAAATCAAGGGAGAGGGAGGGTGGGAGAGACATCCGCACAAATAGCCTTTTAATTATTGACTGCGAACATTTTCACACTGTGAGAAATCTTACAACATGATGTCACAATCACAACATAATCAGAATAATTGGGAACTATTTCACCTTGGGAAGATTTTTTACATGACACCAGACTCTCAAAAAAGGAGAGAGAGATGGTGAGAGAAAGAGAAATGGAAGAAGGGAAAGAGAGAGAAAGACAAAGAGATTGAAAGAGAAACGGAGAGAGAAAGCAAGATGGACAGAATAGGGCTGTAAGGATAAATTACTTTTTTATGCTGTTGCCATTGTGTGTGTTTGTGTGATGTTTTATTTTGTTGTTTTAATTCCATCTCTGTCTCTGATTATGGGATTAAACCCCTCACAGCTTTACGACCTAATGGCTGTTCTTAAAAACAGCACACACACATACAGAGGAAAGTCATTTGAACATTCCCCATATTTCTGACCACAATACCCACCACTTCCTCTGTGATTCTCACAACCAAGAACAAAACAAATATTATAACTCAATATTCGAATGTTCTACTATTCATACGCTCCATGAGCCATAAGGTGGAGGGAGAGGATGGGATGAGAGAGGATGGGATGAGAGAGGATGGGATGAGAAAGGATGGGAGGGGATGGGATGAGAGAGGATGGGATGAGAGCGGATGGGATGAGAGCGGATGGGATGAGAGAGGATGGGATGAGAGAGGATGGGATGAGAGAGGATGGGATGAGAGAGGATGGGGAGGACAGGAGAGGAGGAGGAATAACACATCAGAATAAATATTTGTTGTGTGTGTTGTTAATATTGTTCTGGCTCTGGGCTGAGGTTACATTTACATTTGAGTCATTTATCAGATGCTCTTATCCAGAGCGACTTACAGTTAGGTGGACCAGTCATAGTCAGGACATTCATCTTCAGATAGCTAGGTGAACCAGTCATAGTCAGGACATTCATCTTCAGATAGCTAGGTGAACCAGTCATAGTCAGGACATTCATCTTCAGATAGCTAGGTGGACCATTCATAGTCAGTACATTCATCTCCAGATAGCTAGGTGGAACAACCACATATCACAGTCATAGTCAGTACATTCATCTTCAGATAGCTAGGTGGGACCCTGGCCTAACCAAAATAGAGAATAAAAAGCATCTCTATGGCCATGGTGTGACAGTACCCCCCCCCCCCAAAGGTGCGGACTCCGGCCACAATACCTGACTAAAGGGGAGAGTACGGGTGGGCCTTCTTTACGGCAGAGGCTTGGGTGCGGGACCCTCGCAGCTGGCCCCGGACTGAAGACCCTCGTAGAGGGCGCCACTGGACTGAGGGGCGCCTCTGGACTGAGGGGCGCCTCTGGACTGAGGGGCTGCGATTCTGGCAGCTCCGGAGTGACAGGCGACTCTGGCAGCTCCGGAGTGACGGGCGACTCTGGCAGCTCCGGACTGACGGGTGGCTCTGGCAGCTCCGGACTGACGGGCGGCTCTGGCAGCTCCGGACTGACGGGCGACTCTGGCAGCTCCGGACTGACGGGCGGCTCTGGCGCCTCTGGACTGACGGGCGACTCCCTTCCAGCAAGGATCTCCTCCCAAGTGTAGGATCCCTTCCCATCCAGAATGTCCTCCCATGTCCATTCCTCCTTTTTCCACGCTGCTTGGTCCGTTGGTGGTGGGTAGTTCTGTAACGGCCGTTGGTGGAAGAAGGTGAAGACCAAGGTGCAGCGTGGTACGTGTTTGTCATTTACTTTATTTAACTGAACACTGAATAACCAAAACAACAACCGAAACAGCTCCGTCAGGTGCAAAAAACTACCCACAAAATCCATGTGGGCAACAGCTACCTAAGTATGGTTTTCAATCAGAGACAATGACAGACAGCTGTCCCTGATTGAGAACCATACCCGGCCAAAAACAAAGAAATACAAAAACATAGACCCTAGTCACACCCTGGCCTAACCAAAATAGAGAATAAAAAGCCTCTCTATGGCCAGAGTCTGACATAATTTACAGTTATTTATGCAATTTTAGTTGTCATCAAAAAATACAGCCCAACATTTGTATTTTACCCCCCTTTTCGTGATATCCAATTGTGATCTTGTCTTTTCGCTGCACCTCCCCAATGGGATCGACCCGCCAAACCACACTTCTTATCACCTGCCCGCTAAACCCGGAAGCAATGGTGAACTTTTATTTTTTAAATGTTCAACTATAGCCCGAAGTCAGCCCGCAGGGCACTTGGCCCACCACAAGGAGTCGCTAGAGCACATTGTTCAAAGTAAAGCCCACCCTCCCCAGCCAAACCCGGATGATGCTGGGCCAATTGTGCGCCACCCTAAGGGGCTCCCAATCACGGGGGATTGAACCCAGGTCTGTCGTGATGCCTCAAACACGGAGATGCCGTGCCTTAGACTGCTGCGCCACTCGGGAGGCCATTCTAAGCGTGATGCGACTCTAAAAATGACCTGAAAAAAGTTGCTTGAAGGGAATAAGGTCTGCTTTGTTATTTGCGCAGGCTGCAGACACTTCATCAGTCTCTCATTCACAAAGTTGACAAGCACTTATTAATTCCTCGAATTTCCCAGCTTGGTCGTAATGCCCCATAAATGAATCCATGCCTTTTGCGGCCGGTGGCCGTTGTACCTTTGGGCTGATTATAATAATTCCCTTCTCCCTGCTGCATGTTCCAAAGCACCTCTCACTCACATGGCTCTCTCAGAAAGCTTCATTCTTATTAGCCAATGCCCGTCAGGTGATCGAGTCTGTCTCACTACAAGTAAAGACAGACACGTCGGAGACGCAACTGCTCACGTCCTTATCCAATTCCGAGGCTCACATTGAAGAAATTGGAAGAATTGTCCACATTTACTTTTCGGCAACCATCATGATGAGTAGGCCTAACAAACAGCAAAAGCACTAGCCTATCAACTTATGTAGCCTAGTGGTTAGAGCGTTGGACTAGTAACCGGAAGGTTGCGGGTTCAAACCCCCGAGCTGGCAAGGTACAAATCTGTCGTTCTGCCCCTGAACAGGCAGTTAACCCACTGTTCCCAGGCCGTCATTGAAAATAAGAATGTGTTCTTAACTGATTGGTTAAACTGGTTAAATAAAGGTAAAAAAAAATAAAAAATTAAAATAAATGTACTATAGGGGATAGTAGATTGACATAGGTTGGCTACTTTGAAGAATCTCAAATATAAAATATGTTTTGATTTGTTCAACACTTTTTTGGTTACTACGTGATTCCATGTGTGTTATTTCATAGTTTTGATATCTACACTATTATTCTACAATGTAGAACATAGTAAAAAAGAAAGAAAACCCAGAGAATGAGTAGCTGTTCTATAACTTTTGACTGGTGCTGTATATATATATTTTATAACAAAGTACTTGCTGTTCATATTCATAATACAATTATATTATCATGCTAGCAGCAGCCACAGCAGCCATTGGACAACTGGATTCTCAGCCAATCAGCTAATTTGTTGTTCGGTATGACATTCCTATTCTATAATGGCTGCTATGACTAACTAACTACAGTGGTTCTTCCTTTAAAAGTTGACTCATACTGCAGCATACCTTGCGGGCTGCCGCAGAATTCTATGGCACGTTATTTAAGTGTCAGCCATTGTTGCCATTCATGCTAGTTAGTGCTAGTTTGACCACCAGAGGGAATCTTTGAGCAGCGTTAGTCTCTTTTTAACATTGGCTGTACTAGAGATTTTAAAAGCTTTTTTGTAAGAACATAGTATATGGGACTGATTTTAAGAAATGTATCCTAATTAATTAGATTAATATTCCCCAATATTCTTTTTCCATGAAAAATTCAAACGAAACTCTCAGGGTTTCCATTAGGAAAATATGGCACTGTACAATGTGACCGTTTCATCACCATAATTGTAGGCTAACCAATACCCAAGTGGAGATTCAGTGAAAATAAAAATCTCATTGATTTATCAAGACCAGTCCACATGCTTGTCTCAGAGCAGAACGAAATGGTGCTTAAATAGTTGACCACGCCCGGGTAGGCTATTGGTTCAAATTCTATTAGAACAATTGGATGACTTTTGGTGTTCAGTAAGTATTATTAAAAGAAATCCAGTGCAGAGAAAAGAAAGGAGCCTTGAATAATTAAACATGTCGGTAAAATACTGTTGGACTTGGGGATTATGGCCAGTTCTATTCGCCTGAGTTATGCCGAATGATAAATCCCTGGAAAATGAACAGGTACAGTAGGCTACAATACTGTAAAGTAGGCCTAATAATGCTTAAATATATCGACCGCTGGTCTTCACTGTATGCTGCACATTTTTTACGTTGTATTCCATTTCCAGTGAGACAATTACATTTTTTGTTTACCTTGGCATCCCCGCACAACATCGCTCTAATCACAGTCAGAATAAATTTGAGTGGACTTATGGAAAGCCTCTAGGCAAGTCTGTTAAGAACAAATTCTTATGTTTAATGACACAGACGACGCTGGGCCAATTGTGAACCACCCAATCACAGCCAGATATGATAGAACCTGGATTTGAACCAGGCACTGTAGTGATGCCTACCTAGTGCCTTAGACCGCTGCACGTCTCAGGAGTCATGAACAATATGACCAATATATATATATATTTAGTTTGAGAACATTAACTATGTGTGTTCTCTTGTTTTCTACTGTTCTGTAGTTTTGACCCAATGATTCATCTGACAAACTGCAGGCCCAGGCTTGGATCAAAGCTGGCGAGACATTCAATGACATCCTCAAGAGATATGCTGGACCCTATGTCAGAGAGGTGTTTATGGGACCGTGTCTATTGTCCTGCTTATGGCCCTTTTGAAAATCAAGTGTTTTTATCATTATTTTATTAATGAAAGCATAAAGATGTTGATCAACAAAGACTGTACATAAAGTATATGCTTTGACATTTTGCATGAGGTTTGGAGTTAGAAATGTAACATTTTAGAGTACTTAATACAAGCCGAGCTATCCTTTTGTAAAGGTTGAAGTGTCTATTGTCCTGCTAATAGTCCATCATCACTTTGATCTGTAACAACATACTGTAGCACCAAGACCAGGATGTCTACTAATTTAAGTGAGCAGATTAGACCTTTCAGGATGAACGGAAAATTGCATGTCAATTCATAAATCATGTGTCATGGAATCGGTACATCGAAAATCTCTTTCTAACTATTTAGCTAAGTGATACATCTCATTGATTTATCAAGACCAGTCCCCATGCTGGTCTCAAGGCAGCGCGAAACGGTGCTGAAATAGTTGACCACGCCCGGGTTGGCTGTTGCTTCAAATCCTATTATAACAATTGGATGACTTTGGGTGTTCCAGTGAGCAACTATGTGTTGCCTTCATTAGACGACTTTATTCAATTTTTTTCTGTCAGTCAGTAATATTTATTCTCATAGTAATTCATTATGGATCCATAACGAAATAAAAATCTGTATTTTGATCATTATTTTATTAACGAAAGCATAAAGATATTGATGAAGAAATACTGTACAGTATATGCTTTATCTGACATTTTATAACAATTGGACGGCATGGATTGGTAGATCAATTAAATGTATTGTGACTCCAACACACAAATGCTGCGTACAGAAACACATTTTAAGAATCTAGGAAAACAAATAACTTCTTTTGGAACTGGAGAAAGCTATCAAGACGTTTTGCTTGAGAAATTGACGATTCATTAATGCAACAAATACATTGATCATCTGAGAAAGGTTTTACCCGTGGTCGTGGAGCTGGGGGGGGAGTCCAACTAAAATGAAATAAACATCTGTCTTTTTTTCTCGTTATTTTTTTGGGACGAAAGCATAAAGATGTTGATGAACAGATACTGTATGCTTTATCCGACTTTTTGCGGTTGCATGAGGTTTTGATTTTGGTTAAAAACATGAGACATTCTTCACCCAAACTAAATAAATACTACTGTTTATATCGGTGGTACCATACCTACCATACTGACTTGATTTGGAGAAGTTAATCCCATGAATCACATGAAAAGAAACATAACAACTCTTCAGAAAGTCAGGCGGACTCCTGAAACAAAAATATTTTTTTGCTCATATAATTTAAACAGGTCGCTAGGTGTAGGCAAAACCATAAGCATATAGGTAAACTCATATGAAAAATATTTATACATTTTAATTATATTATTTTTTTCCAGAACATTAACCATGTGTGTTCTCTTGTTTTCTACTGTTCTGTAGTTTTGACCCAATGATTAGTCTGACAAACTGCAGGCCCAGGCTTGGATCAAAGCTGGCAAGACATTCAATGACATCATCAAGAGATATGCTGGGCCCTATGTCAGAGAGGTGTTTATGGGACCACATTGTGTCTATTGTCCTGCTTATGGCCCTTATGAAAATATGTTTTCAAAATGCCTCCAGGGCCGACAGAGACGTTCCTTACTTTTCTCCCTTTCTGAAGGTTAAATAAATCGAATTTATTCCCATAGTAATTTGCTATGGTCTGGTCTGATACTCCTTCCATTTCAATATTATCGCTTGCACAGTGCTCCTTGGGATGTTTAATTAAAGCTTGGGAAATCTTTTTGTATCCAAATCCGGCTTTAAACTTCTTCACAACAGTATCTCGGACCTGCCTGGTGTGTTCCTTGTTCTTCATGATGCTCTCTGCGCTTTTAACGGACCTCTGAGACTATCACAGTGCAGGTGCATTTATACGGAGACTTGATTACACACAGGTGGATTGTATTTATCAGCATTAGTCATTTAGGTCAACATTGGATCATTCAGAGATCCTCACTGAACTTCTGGAGAGAGTTTGCTGCACTGAAAGTAAAGGGGCTGAATAATTTTGCACGCCCAATTTTTCAGTTTTTGATTTGTTAAAAAAGTTTGAAATATCCAATAAATGTCGTTCCACTTCATGATTGTGTCCCACTTGTTGTTGATTCTTCACAAAAAAATACAGTTTTATATCGTTATGTTTGAAGACTGAAATGTGGCAAAAGGTCGCAAAGTTCAAGGGGGCCGAATACTTTCGCAAGGCACTGTATATCAGCGTTCTAAAGCCCCCCTTTTATAGTGTGGTGCAATGACAGAATGCCACCATCTACCACAAACGGTCGCAGCATAAGTTCATAACTTTTAAAGGACGAACCACTGAACATGTACAACGTTTCCATACTGTGCGTTGTGCATGTAATTTGAAACATGATGAAAGTGTTTTTGTTAAGATAGGGATGTGATTTGAGAAACTATAAGAGATATTTGTTTTTTATAACTGCGCACAGTAAGTAGACACTGCCCCTGAGTGAGGTCAGAGAGCATGTCAGCCTGACAGAACCGCCCCTTTCGAACAAACTGTATAAGTGGTGAGTCAAGAAATTGACATAGCACACCAAAAAGCATCAAGCTACACGTTTAAAGTGGTTTGAACTGTGAATCTCAACACAAGGTAGAGATGATAAAGTCACCTCATGGACAATCACTAGTACGGCTGATTAGCTGTCCTAAATAAAGTATCTTCGAAAGCAGATTGAAGTAGGACCATTATACTACTCTGCTCAAATCATTGTATTAGCCTACTCTTGTCACCCCACTGGGAACCATCGACATGGCTGGCTAGCCTATCTTCAAAGAAGTATCTTCAAGAGCGAATGGAAGGAAAAATAAACTCTGTAGTTCTGTTCACGTCAAGTCACAGGATACCGGACAACTACAGAGAGGAACAACAGTAGAATTATTGTTGGAACCCTTTACAAGCGTGCCGCGAAAAGGCCCAACTCCCTTTCCAATGGTCCACCAAGAGAGATCCGGTGAACTAAGGCATTTCATGTAAATACATTCATGATTTCTTACTCAAAGTGGGAGGTGGTTCGTGTGCAACGTATTAAAACTTGTTGGGGATAGGGGGCAGTATTTTAACTTTGGATGAATTGCGTGCCCATAGTGAACTGGATTCTACTCTGTCCTAGATTGCTAATATATGCATATTATTATTACTATTGGATAAATTCACTCTGAAGTTTCTAAAACTGTTTGAATTATGTCTGTGAGTATAACAGAACTCATAGGGCAGGCAATCTTCCAAACAGGAAGTGTAATTCTGAATACATGTCGAATTTCAAGTCATCGCCTATCCACTTCCAAATAAGATATGGATCTGGTAGCACTTCCTACGCCTTCCACTAGATGTCCTCATTCAGTAGAACGTAGAATGGAGCTTCTGGTGTGAACTTTGACCGAAGGGGAGGGGAAATAGTCACTGTCCCAACAGAATGCAATTTCCCTGTGGCGCATTTGTCTGTGGGTGTCACCATCGTTCCATTTGGCTGCAGATGAAAACGTATGATCCGGTTGGAACGTTAGTGGATATATATGAAAATAACATCCTGAAGATTGATTCTCTACTTAGTTTGACCAGTTTATTCGACCTGGAATATATATTTTTGAACTTTTCGTCCGAGTTCTCCTGGACCAGCGTCAGCTTTTGGGCACGTGAGCTGAAAGTGCTAGCAAATGCAGCTAATTGGACACTAGTATTGGACATTATGGAACAAAACAACTATTTATTGTGGAACTAGGACTCCTTGCACTGCATTCTGATGAAAGATCATCAAAGGTAAGGGAATATTTATGATGTAATTTCGTATTTCTGTTGACTCCAACATGGCGGAGAAATATATTTACGTCTGAGCGCTGTCTCAGATTATTGCGTGGTAGGCTTTTTTTGTAATTAAAAAAAAAATCTGGCACAGCGGTTGCATTAAGAACCAGTGTATCTTTAATTATATGTAGAACATGTATTTTTAGTCAAAGTTTATGATGAGTATTTCTGTTATCTGGCGTAGCTTTCTACAATTCCTCCGGATATTTTGGAGGCATTTCTGAACATGGCGTCAATGTAAACCGAGATTTGTGGATATAAATATGCATATTATTGAACAAAACACATTGTGTAACATGTCATATGAGTGTCATCTGATGAAGATTTTCAAAAGGTTAGTGATTCATTTTATCTCTAATCCTACTTTTGTGACTCTATCTTTGGCTGGGAAAAATTGCTGTTTTTTATTTTATTTGGTGGTGGTCTAACATAAATATATGTTGTGTTTTTCAATCCTTCTTAAATTAAAGATGTTTGGAACCACCAAGACGTTTGGACTCTTCCTAGAGCGGGCCGCCTGGCCAACTGAGCAATCAGAGCAGAAGGGCCTTAATCAGGGAGGTGACCAAGAACCCAATGGTCACTCTGACAGAGCTCTAGAATTCCTATGTGGAGATGGGAGAACCTTCTAGAAGGACAACCATCTCTGAAGCACTCCACCAATCAGGCCTTTATGGTAGAGAGGCCAGACAGATGCCACTCCTCAGGAAAAGGCAACTGACAGCCCGCTTGGAGTTTGCCAAAAGCCCTCTAAAGGACTCTCAGACCATGAGAAACAAAATTCGTTGGTCTGATGAAACCAAGATTGAACTCTTTATCCTGAATGCCAACGACACATCTGGAGGAAACCTGGCACCATTTCTAAAGTGAACCATGGTGGATGCAGCATTATGCTGTTGGATTGTTTTTCAGCGACATGGACTGGGAGACTAGTCAGGATCGAGGGAAAGATGAACAGATCAAAGTTCAGAGAGATCCTTGATGAAAACCTGCTCCAGAGTGCTCAGGACCCTGACTGGGGTAAAGGTTCACCTTCCAACAGGACTACGAACCTAAACACACAGTCAAGACAACACAGTAGTGGCTTCTGGACAAGTCTCCAAATGTCCTTGAGTTGCCCAGCCAGAGCCCGGACTTGAACCTGATCGAACATCTGTGGAGAAACCTGAAAATAGCTGTGCAGCGATGCTCCCCATCAAACCTGATAGAGCTTGAGAGAATCTGCAGAGAAGAAAGGAATGAACTCCCCAAATACAGGTGTGCCAAGCTTGTAGCATCATACCCAAGAAGACTCCAAGCTTGTAGCATCATACCCAAGAAGACTCCAAGCTTGTAGCATCATACCCAAGAAGACTCCAAGCTTGTAGCATCATACCCAATAAATCTTGGGCTGTAAGTGCTGCCAAGGGTGCTTCAGAAATGTACTGAGTAAATGGTCTGAATAATTATGTTAATATTTATTGCATTTTTGTAATTTTTATAAATCTGAAAACATTTTTAAAAACCTGTTTGGATTGATGAGGAAAAAACCCTATTTCATCCATTTTAGAATAAGGCTGTATCTTCATTTTTTAGGGAAAAAGTCACAGGGTCTGAATACTTCCCAAATGCACTGTATGGGTTGCTCTTGTCCCTTACTGAAATCATATCTCTGTAAAGTTTTGGTCTTCTCTCCGAAAATATATTTCTCCTAAATAATGGAGTTCTCTCTGAAAAGTTATGGGTGTCACACCCTGATCTGTTTCACCTGTCTTTGTGCTTGTCTCCACCCCCTCCAGGTGTCGCCCATCTTCCCCATTATCCCCAGTGTATTTATGCCTGTGTTCTCTGTTTGTCTGTTGCCAGTTTGCTTTGTTTGTCAAGCCTACCACTGTTTTACCCCTTGCTCCTGTCTATTTCTATTTCCTGTTTTCTAGTTTTCCCAGTTTTGACAATTCTGCCTGCCATACCCTGAGCCTGCCTACCATTTCTGACTTAGAATATGTGGACAACTACAAATACCTAGGTGTCTGGTTAGACTGTAAACTCTCCTTCCAGACTCACATTAAACATCTCCAATCCAAACCTAATCTATAATCAGATTCCTATTTCGCAACAAAGCATCCTTCACTGCCAAACATTCCCTAATAAAACTGTCTATCCTACCGATCCTTGACTTTGGCAAAATAGCCTCCACCACTCTACTCAGCAAATTGGATATAGTCTATCACAGTGCCATCAGTTTTGTCACCACTACTCACTACTCACCACTGCTACCTGTACACTCTCGTTGGCTGGCCCTTGCTTTATATTCGTCGCCAAACCCACTGGCTCCAGGTCATCTATAAGTCTTTGCTCGGTAAAGCCCTGCGTTATCTCAGCTCATTGGTCATCATAGCAGCACCTACCCATGGCACGCGGTCCAGCAGGTATATTTCACTGGTCACCCCCAAAGCCAACAGCTCCTTTGGCTGCCTTTCCTTCCAGTTCTCTGCTGCCAATGACTGGAACAAATAGCAAAAATCACTGAAGCTGGAGACTCATATCTCCCTCACTAACTTTCAGCATCAGCTATCAGAGCAGCTTACAGATCATTGCACATGTACACAGCCCATCTGTAAATAGCCCATCCAACTACCTCATCCCCATATTGTTATTAATTTCATTTGTATATATATATATATAGATTTTTTTTTGCTCCTTTGCACCCCAGTATCTCTACTTGCACATTCATCCTCTGCACATCTACCACTCCAGTGTTTAATTGCTCAAATGTAATTATTTCGCCACTATGGCCTATTTATTGCCTTTCCTCCCTAATCTTACAACATTTGCACGCACTGTATATAGACTTTTCTATTGTGTTATTGACTGTACATTTGTTTATTCCATGTGTAACTCTGTGTTGTTGTTTGTGTCGCACTGCTTTATCTTGGCCAGGTCGCAGTTGTAAATGAGAACGTGTTCTCAACTGGCTTACCTGGTTAAATAAAAGTTAAATCATTTTAAAAAGCATTGTGGGACTATTGGTCAATTTGTGGCAACCTGTCTACTAAAAGACCAGGCTCCCCTGTAGGAGAGAGTACTCCGGTGGGCTTTACGGATAACGTTTCCTCTCCCATTTCTCGCACCCCTTTTCATGCCGTCTTGCTGTGTGGGAACCAGTCAAAATCTCTCCGGGTACTCATCAGCTCTGGGGCCTATGAGAGCTTTATGGCTGCTACCCTGGCAACCAAGCTGGGCCTCCCCACTAAACCCCTTTCCATTCCCTTGGATGTTAGAGCTCTGGACGGGTACTCTATAGGCCGGGTCACCCACAATACCATCCCCATCAACCTACGAGTGTCAAGGAACCACAGCGAGATGATCCAATTCCTGCTTATTAAGTAAGTCTCCTCAGGATCCCATGGTATTTGGATTCTCTTGATTCCAGTGACTCCCCTTACTGACTGGTCTGCTGGTGCCATTATGGGCTGGATCCTGTTCTGCCAAGCTCATTGCCTGAAGTCAGCATAGCCTGCCCCGCGACCTCTTCCAGGGGGCTTGGGTGTTGCCCCGGACCTCTCCGCCATTCCCGCAGAGTTCCAGGACCTCCGGGACATGTTCAGTTTTGCCATCTTTTATCGCAGCTTTATTCGGGGTTACAGCACCGTGGCTTCCCCCCTGTCTAAACTCACCTCTCCCAAGGTTCTGTTCACGTGGTCCCTGCTGATATCTCAAACACCGTTTCACCACAGCTCCCATCTTGGTTCATCCTGACCCGTCCAGCCAGTTCATTGTGGAGGCTGATGCTTCAAATGTTTGGAGTGGGGGCTGTCCTGTCCCACCGTCTTAGTCCTCAATTTACATCCCTGTGCCTTCTTCTCCCATCACCTTAATGTAACGTAGAGGAACTACGATGTGGGGAATTGTAAGCTTATCACAGTGAAGATGGCATTGAAGGAGTGGAGGCACCGGCTGGAAGGGCCGGAACATCTGTTCATTGTGTGGACCTAACACAAGAACCTGGAATATCTCCACACCGCCAAGCGTCTCAACTCCAGGCAAGCTAGATGGGCCCTGCTTTTCACCCGGTTCAACTTCTCCCTCTCATACTGACCAGGATCCAAGAATGTCAAGCCAGATGCGCTGTCACGCTGCTATAGCCCTGTGGCTACACCCCCGGAACCCGAGATGATCCTTCCAACCTTGTGCCTGGTGACGGCACTCAGGGAATCATGTTCGTGAGGCGCAGCGTTCCCAGCCGAACCCAGGGGGGGACCCAAATAACTGGATGTTTGTTCCTGACGCTGCCCACTCCTCAGTTCTGAGGTGGGCCCACTCCGCCAAGCTTGCCTGCCAACCGGGTTCCCGTAGGGCCCTGGCCTTTGTGCGACAATGCTTTTGTTGGCCTATTATGGTTCCTGACGTCTCTGATTTTGTCGTGCATGCACGATTTGTGTGCATAACAAGACTCTGACTGGTCTCCTTCAACCTCAGCCTGTTCCTCACCGTCCCTGGTCTCACATATCCCTGGACTCTGTCACGGTTCTCCCCCCATCTGATGGCAACACCGCCATCCTGACAGTAGTGGACCGGTTTTCCAAAGCCGCCCACTTCATTCCTCTCTCCAAGCTACCCTCTGCCAAAGAGACAGCCCAGCTCATGGTGCAGCACATCTTCCAGATCCCTGCTTCCCTGAAATGTGATAATGGGGTTGTCTTGCCCCATAATAACACACAGCTCTCCTAAGTTATGGGGTTCTCTTGCCCACTCCGAACACGTATGTCTCCACTTAGTTATTGGAATCTCTTGCCCCATCTGAAAATGTGTGTCTCCTAAATGATGGGATTCTCTTGGCCCCTTGAAACATGTGTCTCTCTTCTAAGTTATGGGGTTCTCTTGCACCCTCAAACATAGGGTGCAAGAACCATAATAGGCCAACAAAAGTATTGTCGCACAAAGGCCAGGGTCCTACGGGAACCCGGGTGGCAGGCAAGCTTGAAGGAGTGGGTCCACTTCAGAACTGAGGAGTGGGCAGCGTCATGGTTTCTTTAAGTCATGGGTCACAGTGAAGACATCCTGTCTTTGGTAAAATGCATTTGTCCTGACTGATACCCTATCACTTCTATAGTACTGTGTTTGTAATGGGATCTTAATGAAGAGAAGTCCCGCTGTGCTGTACAAGCTGTAAACGGGGGACAACAGAGGTCCTCTAACTCAGCCAACAGGATATAAGAGCATTAACCATACGCAACTACTCACTATGCTATATTTTCCATCTATAATATCCCTGCTTACCATGACTGGAAACGGTGTGTGTGCGTGTGAGAATGTTTGTGTGTGTGTATCAATGGAGGCTGCTGAGGGGAGGACGTCTAATATTAATGGCTGAAATGGAGTGTGATGGATGGAATGGAGCAAATGGAATGGTATCAAACAAATGAAAACTATGTTTTTCATAGCATTCCATTTACTTCATTCCAACCATTATTATGAGCCGTTTTCTCCTCAGGAGCCTCCACTGCTGGGGGGTGTTAACTCTGTTCTCTCCTCTTATGGCTAGACAAAATTAGTGTTTGCCTGAGTGTATGTATGTATATATGTGTGTGTGTGTGTGTGTGTGTGTGTGTGTGTGTGTGTGTGTGTGTGTGTGTGTGTGTTAGTGAGTGTTAGAGAGAGAGCGAGTGCTCTGTCATTACTGAGTGTTATGTTGTTAATAGCACACCTCGTTGGCCAGACTACATTAGCTTGTTAAACTGGTCTGTAAACATCTGGGACTGTGTTTTATATTAGACAAAGACTATGCTGTTTGTGAATGCTGAGTAAAGTTCTAGAACATCTGATAGAATGTTGAGTAGAGTTGTAGAACACTTTGATAGAATGTTGAATAGAGTTCTGGACCATTGTGATATAATGTCGAATAGAATTCTATAACATTGTGATAGAATGTTGAGCAGAGTTGTACAACACTTTGATAGAATGTTCAGTAGAGTTCTAGAACGATGTAACAGAATGTTGAGTAGAGTTCCAGACCATTGTGATATAATGTCGAATAGAGTTCTAGAACATTGTGATAGAATGTTCCGTTGAGTAAAAAAATGGCACTTGAGGAACAATGGGAAAGTAATTCTGCTTTGAAAGTTGATATACTTGTAACCTCAAATTTGAGAAAATGGCCTTTGAATATTTTTGTACAACTACTGGAGAGCCCTTTGTCTTCACCCATTCAGAATTGTTCACACCCTCTTAAGCTAGCTCCACCCATCTCTTTAAGGATTCACATGTGAAGTCATGTGCAAAACAGTAAGTAGTGTAGTACAGATTAAGACTAAAATGGTAAAAGTAGAAGCCTACAATAAGGACAAAAAATCCAGTTAAACAGGAAGTGTCCAGATAAAACTATTTATAAATATTAGATGATTCTTACCCAGAAACACTACATTACCCAGAAACAAAATTGAAGGGTCATGTGAAAGAAACGCTATAACCCCCAGCGACATGGGTCTCCACAGAAGGTGTAAATGGCCAAATGGTTAGTTGCATAGTAGCAATATCAACAATAGATAGTGTCAATATAAATAATATGATATACAGTATGTACTAGAACAATATCAATAACCATATCAGTGATAGATGAGGTAGTTCTCTGTATACAATCAGGGGTAAAGTGACTGAGCAGCAGGATAAAATATAAACAGTAGCAGCAACGTATGGAGTGTGTGTTAAGAGAGAGTCATGTGAACAGAGGCACTGCAGATAGTACTGATGACTGGTCCGTCCAAACCACGCATGAACAAGGGAATCTATATTTGGTGAGCCTGTTTCTGTCCTGCCCTTGACTTTGGTGCATGGCATATGATGTCCATATCCCCTGCATCAGATGACCTGGCCTCCACAATCACCTGCCTCAACCTAATTGAGATGGTTTGGGATGAGTCGTACCGCTGAGTGAACGAATACAGCCAACAAGTGCTCGGCATATGTGGGAACTCCTTCAAGACTGTTGGAAAAGCATTCCAGGTGAAGCTGGTTGAGAGAATGCCAAGTGTGCATAGCCGTCATCAAATTATTATTATTATTGTTATTATTTGTGTCCCACCTAGCTATCCTAAGAATGCACAAACTATAATTCACTCTGGATTAGAGTGTCTGCTAAATTACTAAAATGTAAATGTTCTCGAACATTGTGATAGAATGTGGAGTCAAAGGGTGGAGCACATTACTGCAGCCTGCATCACAGACATGCACACACCTTCCCCCTGGTGTCTGGCAGCTTTGTAGTTTCTCACAGCTCTGTGAAGCTTGGCCTCAGTAATGTACTGGGCCGTATGCACTACCCTCTGTAGTGCCTTGCGGTCTGAGGATCTGGGGATCCATGCTAAATCTTTTCAGTCTCCTGAGGGGGAATACACTTTGTTGTCTTCACGACTGTCTTGGTGTTTTTGGACCATTAAAGTTTGTTGGTGATAGATTGTTGGCTCTCAACCTGCTCCCATCACAGCCCTGTCGACGAGAATGGGGGTGTTCTCAGTCCTCCTTTTCCTGTAGTCCACAATCATCTCCTTTGTCATGATGACATTGAGGGAGAGGTTGTTATCCTGGCACCACATGGCCTCCCTATGGGCTGTCTCATCATTGTCGGTGATCAGGCCTACCACTCGTCAGAGTCGTGCCTGTCCATGCAGTCATGAGTGAACCGGGAGTAGAGGAGGGGACTGAGCACGCACCCCTGAGGGGCCTTTGTGTTGAGGATCAGTGTGGCAGATGTGTTGTTACCTATCCTTACCACCTGGGGGGTGGCCCGTCAAAGTCCAGGATCCAGTTGCAGAGGGAGGTGTTTAGTCCCAGGGTCCTTAGCTTAGTGATGAGCTTTGAGGGCACTATGGGGTTGAATGCTGAGCTGTAGTCAATGAATAGCATTCTCACATAGGTGTTCCTTTTGTCCAGGTGGAAAAAGGCAGTGTGGAGTGCAATAGAGATGGCATCATCTGTGGATCTGTTGGGGCAGTATGTGAAACCACTGGTACTTCCTACTTTAGTTTTTGCTTGTAAGCAGGAATCAGGAGGATAGAATTATGGTCAGCTTTGCCAAATGGAGTGCGAGGACGAGCTTTGTATGTGTCTCTGTCTGTGGAGTAAAGGTGGTCTAGAGTTTTTTCCCTCTGGTTGCACATTTAACATGCTAGTAGAAATGTTGTAAGACAGATTTAAGTTTCCCTGCATTAAAGTACCCTGCCACTAGGAGCGCCGCCTCAGTATGAGCGTTTTCCTGTTTGCTTATGGC
Source organism: Oncorhynchus kisutch (assembly GCF_002021735.2). Taxonomy (NCBI): domain Eukaryota; kingdom Metazoa; phylum Chordata; class Actinopteri; order Salmoniformes; family Salmonidae; genus Oncorhynchus; species Oncorhynchus kisutch. The sequence goes on from NC_034185.2 coordinate 1,203,895, forward strand.
CTTATGCAGCTCATTGAGCGTGGTCAGCATCGGTTTGTGATGGTAAATAGACAGCTATGAAAAATATAGATGAAAACTCTCTTGGTAAATAATGTGGTCTACAGCTTATCATGAGATTCTCTACCTCAGGCGAGCAAAACCTTGAGACTTCTTTAATATTAGATTTTGTGCACCAGATGTTGTTTACAAATATTCACAGACCTCCACCCCTTATCTTACCGGAGGCGGCTGTTCTATCTTGCCGTGGCAGTGCAAACCCCGCAAGCTGTATGTTATTCATGTCATCGTTCAGCCACGACTTGGTGCCACATAAGATATTACAGTTTTGAATGTCCTTTTGATACAATATTCGTGATCATAGCTTGTCTAGTTTGATGATGATGATTGTACGCTAATAGGACTGACGGTAGAGGCCGATTACCCACTCGCTGTTGGATCCTTACAAGGCACCCGGACCTTTGTCCTCTATCTGTCTATTTCTCCTGCCAATGACAGGGATTTGGGCTTCGTCGTGTGACTAAAGTAAATCCTTCGCATCTGACTCGTTGAAGAAAAATCTTTGTCCAGTACAAGGTGAGTAATTGCTGTTCTGATATCTAGAAGCTCTTTTCGATCATAACAGACGGTGGCAGAAATAGTCTGTACAAAATAAGTTTACAAAAAAATGCCAAAAAACACACACAATAGAACAATTGGTTACGAGACTGTAAAATGTCAGCCATCTCCTCCCCCGTTCTGTTGTCGGGCAGACTTCTGAGAATTCGTAGGTGAGTGAGTAATCCTCCACTACCGTCTGTTCTATTGGCCAACGTGCCAAGAAATACTTAAGCATTTTACTCAAGTAGTATTCTAATGGGTGACTTTAATTTTTACTTGAGTCATTTCCCAGTAAGGTATATTTTATTTGTACTCCAAATATGGCTTTTGGGTACTTATTCCACCACTGAGTCTGTCATAGAAAGAGCAGGTGTTCATAATGTTTTGGACCCTCATATATGTTGTATTACAGTTCAGTGGTATTCCAGTATCTCTGCTAGTGCTAATGTATAGTGGTAATGCTGCTAATGCTAGTGTATAGTGGTAATGCTGCTAGTGCTAATGTATAGTGGTAATTCTGCTCGTGCTAATGTGCTAATCTGCTGTTTACTCTCTCCAGATGGCCTTACCCACACCGGTGCAGGAGAGGGAGGAGGGAGAGGAGGCAGGGGAGGGAAAGGAAGTTACCTGCAGAGATCTACCATCATTAAAAAACTCACACTCTCAATTACACACCCGCCACCCCTCCTCCACCCTTCCTCTCCTCCCCCTTTCCTAGGCTGACTCACAACAGGTTTATAGCCAACCTTAGTTTCACACCTCCCTCCTTCTCTCTCTCTTATTCCCTCACTCCCTCTATTTTCCTTCTCTCTCTCTCTCCCTCCCTCTATCTCTTATTCCCTCTCTCTCCTATTCTCTCTCGCTCTCTCTCTCTCTCGCGCTGTCTCTCTCTCTCTCTCTCTCTCTCTCTCTCTCTCTCTCTCTCTCTCTCTCTCTCTCTCTCTCTCACATTCCTTATCTTTATCTCTCTCTCTCATTCATTTTCTGTCTTTCTGCCTTCCTCAGGAGGCTGAAGAAAATCGGCATGGCCCCTAGCACCCTCACAAACTTCTACAGATGCACCATCGAGAGCATTCTGTCAGGCTGCATCACCTGCATCAACATCTGTCTGGTTTGGTAATTGCACCATGCGCAAATGCAAAGCTCTCCAGAGGGTGATATGGTCAGCCCAACGCATCACCAGGGGACGCTGCCTGCCCTCCAGGACAACGAAAGGACCTGGTGTAACAGGAAGGCCAAAAAGATCATCAAGGATCTCAGCCTCCTGAGCTACGGCCTGTTCACCCCACTACCATTTAGAAGGCAGAGACAGTACAGGTGCATTAGTCCCCTCCTGTACTCCCTGTTCACCCATGACTGCGTGGCCAAACCCGACTCCAACACCATCATTAAGTTTGCTGACAACACAACAGTGGTAGGCTTGATCACTGACAATGATGAGACAGCCTACAAGGAGGAGGTCAGAGAACTGGCAGTGTGGTGCCAGGACAACAACCTCTCCCTCAATGTGAGCAAGACTAAGGAGCTGATCGTGGACTACAGGAAAAGGCAGGCCGAACAGGCCCCCATTAACATCGACTGGGCTGTAGTGGAGCGGGTCGAGAGTTTCAAGTTCCTTGGTGTTCATATCACCAACTAACTATCATGGTCCAAACACACCAAGACAGTCGTGAAGAGGGCATGACAAAACCTTTTCCCTCTCAAGAGACTAAAAAGATTTGGCATGGGTCCCCAAATCCTCAAAAACTTCTACAGCTGCACCATCGAAAACATCCTGACCGGTTGCATCACCACCTGGTATGACAACTGCTTGGCATCTGACCGTAAGGCGCTACAGAGGATAAGTACATCTTTCGGCCCAGTACATCACTGGGGCTAAGCTTCCTGCCATCCAGGACCTGTATAATAGGCGGTGTCAGAGGAAAGCCCATAAAATTATCAAAGACTCCAGACACCCAGTCAGACTGTTTTCTCTACTACCGCATGGCAAGCTGTACCGGAACGCAAAGTCTAGGACCAAAAGGCTCCTTATCAGATTCTACCCCCAAGCCATAAGACCGTGAAAGCCATAAGACTGCTGAACAATAATCAAATGGCCACCAGACTATTTACATTGACCCCCCTCCATTTGTTTTTACACTTCTGCTATTCGCTGTTTATTATCTATGCATAGTCACTTCACCCCTACCAACATGTACAAATTACCTCAACTAACCCGTACCCCCGCATGTTGACTTGGTACCGGTACCCCCTGTATATAGCCTCGTTATTGTTATGTTATTGTGTTACTTTTTACTATTCTTTTTACTTTAGTTTATTTGGTAAATATTTTCTTAACTCTTCTTGAACTGCACTGTTGGTTAATGGCTTGTAAGTAAGCATGTAAGTAAGCATTTCACGGTAAGGTATACAGTTCAGCGCATGTGACAAATAAAGTTTGATTTGATTCTATTTGAAAGCTTGGGCCAAGAGGCTGAAAAAAAGCTTATTTCTCCAGGCCATCAGACATCTTAGACCCTGTCACTAGCCAGCCTCCGCCTCGTACCCTGCAATGCATCTTAGACCCTGTCACTAGCCAGCCTCCACCTCGTACCCTGCAATGCATCTTAGACCCTGTCACTAGCCAGCCTCCGCCTCGTACCCTGCAATGCATCTTAGAGCCTGTCACTAGCCAGCCTCCGCCTAGTACCCTGCAATGCATCTTAGACCCTGTCACTAGCCAGCCTCTGCCTAGTACCCTGCAATGCATCTTAGACCCTGTCACTTGCCGGCCTCTGCCTAGTACCCTGCAATGCGATTCCCTGATCCACCTCTACGCAGACGACACCATTCTGTATACTTCCGGCCCGTCCTTGAACACTGTGCTATCTAACCTCCAAACGAGCTTCAATGCCATACGACACTCCTCCCGTGGCCTCCAACTGCTCTTAAAAGCTAGTAAAACCAAATGCTTGCTTTTCAACCGTTCGCTGCCTGACTGCCTGACTAGCATCACCTACTGTTTTAGCTAGCTCTCCCAATTCAACACCTGTGATTACTGTATGCCTCGCTGTATGTCTCTCTCAAATGTCAATATGCCTTGTATACTGTTGTTCAGATTAGTTATAATTGTTTTAGTTTACAATGGAGCCCCTAGTTCCACTCTTCATACCTCTGATACCTCCTTTGTCCCACCTCCCACACATGCGGTGACCTCACCCATTACAACCAGCATGTCCAGAGATACAAACTCTCTCATCATCACCCAGTGCCTGGGCTTACCTCCGCTGCACCCGCACCCCACCATACCCCTGTCTGCGCATTATGCCCTGAATATATTCTACCATGCCCAGAAATCTGCTCCTTTTATTCTCTGTCCCCAACGCTCTAGGCGACCAGTTTTGACAGCCTTTAGCCGCACCCTCATTCTACTCCTCCTCTGTTCCGCGGGTGATGTGGAGGTAAACCCAGGCCCTGCATGTCCCCAGGCACCCTCATTTGTTGACTTCTGGGATCGAAAAAGCCTTGGTTTCATGCATGTCAACATCAGAAGCCTCCTCCCTAAGTTTGTTTTACTCACTGCTCACTACTGCAGAGATAGCCTGCAAAGTATTGTCATACTTTCCAGGTCCGTACCCAAACAGTTCGAACTACTAATCTTGAAAATGACTCTCTCCAGAAATAAGTCTCTCACTGTTGCCGCCTGCTACCGACCCCCCTCAGCTCCCAGCTGTGCCCTGGACACCATTTGTGAATTGATCGCCCCCCATCTAGCTTCAGAGTTTGTTCTGTTAGGTGACCTAAACTGGGATATGCTTAACACCCCGGCAGTCCTACAATCTAAGCTAGATGCCCTCAATCTCACACAAATCATCAAGGAACCCACCAGGTACAACCCTAAATCTGTAAACAAGGGCACCCTCATAGACGTCATCCTGACCAACTGGCCCTCCAAATACACCTCCGCTGTCTTCAACCAGGATCTCAGCGATCACTGCCTCATTGGCTGTATCCGCTACGGAGCCGCAGTCAAACGACCACCCCTCATCACTGTCTAACGCTCCCTAAAACACTTCTGTGAGCAGGCCTTTCTAATCGACCTGGCCCAGGTATCCTGGAAGGACATTGACCTCATCCCGTCAGTTGAGGATGCCTGGTCATTCTTTAAAAGTAACTTCGTCACCATTTTAGATAAGCATGCTCCGTTCAAAAAATGCAGAACTAAGAACAGATACAGCCCTTGGTTCACTCCAGACCTGACTGCCCTCGACCAGCACAAAAATATCCTGTGGCGGACTGCAATAGCATCGAATAGTCCCCGCGATATGCAACTGTTCAGGGAAGTCAGGAACCAATACACGCAGTCAGTCAGGAAAGCTAAGGCCAGCTTCTTCAGGTAGAAGTTTGCATCCTGTAGCTCCAACTCCAAAAAGTTCTGGGATACTGTGAAGTCCATGGAGAACAAGAGCACCTCCTCCCAGCTGCCCACTGCACTGAGGCTAGGTAACACGGTCACCACCGATAAATCCATGATTATCGAAACTTCAACAAGCATTTCTCAACAGCTGGCCATGCCTTCCGCCTGGCTACTCCAACCTCGGCCAACAGCTCCACCCCCCCCGCAGCTACTCGCCCAAGCCTAGTTGGGTATGGAGATCTCTGAATTTTTGGTGGCCTTCCTGAGCCAGGATTCAGACACAGCAAGGACATCAGGGTTAGCAGAGTGTGCTAAAGCAGTGAGTAAAACAAACCTAGGGAGGAGGCTTCTGATGTTGACATGCATGAAACCAAGGCTTTTTCGATCACAGAAGTCAACAAATGAGGGTGCCTGGGGACATGCAGGGCCTGGGTCCACCCGCGGAACAGAGAAGGTTGTATCTCTGGACATGCTGGTTGTAATGGGTGAGGTCACTGCATGTGTGGGAGGTGGGACAAAGGAGTTATCAGGGGTGTGAAGGGTGGAACTAGGGGCTCCATTGTGAACTAAAACAATGATAACTAACCTGAACAACAGTATACAAGGCATATTGACATTTGAGAGAGACATACAGCGAGGCATACAGTAATCACAGGTGTTGAATTGGGAAAGCTAGCTAAAACAGTAGGTGAGACAACAACAGCTAATCAGCTAGCACAACAACAGCAGGTAAAATGGTGTTGACTAGGCAACGGGGCCAACAGATAAAACAAACAAGCAGAATGGAGTACCGTGATTAATGGACAGTCCAGCGTGCATCAGCTATGTAGCCAAGAGATCAGTGTCCAGGGAGCAGCGGTGGATGGGGCAGGGAAGCTGGACTGGCGAGTGTTATCCAGGTTAAAGAAAAACTAACAATGACTAGATAGCTTGTAGCTAGTTAGCTGGTTAGCTTCTGGAGGTTCTTGAGTGTGTTCTAAAAATTAAAAATAATAGCGATTCCGTATCACATTGGGTGAGGCAGGTTTCCGGAAGGTATAAACAAATTAAAAATCAAAAAGAGATAGAAAGTAAATATGGATCCAGTGAGTGTTTGGGACGCGGCGATTCAGACGGTTAGCAGGCCTGTGCTAACAAGCTAACAGTTCGTAGGCCCGGGCTAAACAAGGTAGCAGTTAGCGGACCGGAGCTAGACAAGCTAGCAGTTAGCAGGCCGAATTAGCAAGCAGGGAGATAGCGAGGGCTAGAGAGTTAGCCTTTGGGGGATGTCGCGATGGGGTGAGTCTGTTTATTCCTCTTCATGCGGTGACATCGATAGACCGGTCGTGGGCCCGGGTATTGTAGCCCAGGAGTATGCTATGGTGGTAGCACAGGTGCGCTGGCCGGGCTAGCTTCAAGCTAAGTGGGTGGAAACGCTAGCCAGGAGTAATCATCTGGGGTTGCGGTTTAGCTAGATAGCTAGTTGTGAAGATCCAGCTGAAAAATGTTCCGTTTGCGGTGGGAATCCGGGGATGAATCCGGGGATGAAAAATAAATAGGTCCGTTATGCTCTGGTTAGAGTCGCGTTGTTCGAACTGGCGAAAGCTTTCCGAGCTAAAGGTTAGCTGATGACCGGTTAGCTGAAGACCGCTAGCATAGCTGGTGGTTAGCTGGCTAGCTTCAGTTGAGGGGTTCCGAAGTAAATATAAATACTTTAGGAAAAATAGCTACATTGGGTGAGGCGGGTTGCAGGAGAGTATTTGGAAGCTTAGGTTTAGCTAAATGTTTTTAAAGAGATATGCGAAGAAAAATATGTAAACAACGAAAAATAAACGATATATACAAGGGACACGACAGGACGACTTACTGCTACGCCATCTTGGAGCCATGAGACGATATAATGATAAATATAATATAACATGTTATACTAATAATATGATATAATATGACATGTTATACTAATATGATATAATATAACATGTTATAATAATAATATGATACAATATAGCATGTTATAATAATAATATGATATAATATGACATGTTATACTAATATGATATAATATAACATGTTATAATAATAATATGATACAATATAGCATGTTATAATAATAATATGATATAATATGACATGTTATACTAATATGATATAATATAACATGTTATAATAATAATATGATATAATGATATATAACATGTTATAATAATAATAATATGATATAATATAACATGTTATAATAATAATATGATATAATGATATATAACATGTTAAAATAATAATAATATGATATAATATAACATGTTAGAATAATAATATGATATAATATAACATGTTATAATAATAATATGATATAATATAACATGTTAGAATAATAATATGATATAATGATATATAACATGTTATAATAATAATAATATGATACAATATAGCATGTTATAATAATAATATGATATAATATAACATGTTAGAATAATAATATGATATAATATAACATGTTAGAATAATAATATGATATAATATAACATGTTAGAATAATAATATGATATAATATAACATGTTATACTAATAATATGATAAAATATAACATGTTATAATAATAATATGATATAATGATATATAACATGTTATAATAATAATAATATGATATAATATAACATGTTATAATAATAATATGATATAATGATATATAACATGTTAAAATAATAATAATATGATATAATATAACATGTTAGAATAATAATATGATATAATATAACATGTTATAATAATAATATGATATAATGATATATAACATGTTATAATAATAATAATATGATATAATATAACATGTTATAATAATAATATGATAAAATATAACATGTTATAATAATAATATGATATAATGATATATAACATGTTATAATAATAATAATATGATATAATATAACATGTTATAACAATAATATGATATAATGATATATAACATGTTAAAATAATAATAATATGATATAATATAACATGTTAGAATAATAATATGATATAATATAACATGTTATAATAATAATATGATATAATGATATATAACATGTTATAATAATAATAATATGATATAATATAACATGTTAAAATAATAATAATATGATATAATATAACATGTTAAAATAATAATGATATGATATAATATAACATGTTATAGTGATATAATATGATAATATAACATGTTATAGTGATATAATATGATAATATAACATGTTATAATGATATAATGATAATATAATATAATATAACATGTTATAATAATAATATGATATAATGATATAATATGACATGTTATAATGATAATATGATATAATATAACATGTTATAATAGAAATATGATATAATGATATAATATAACATGTTATAATAGAAAAATGATATAATGATATAATATAACATGTTATAATAGTAATATTCTATAATATAACATGTTATAATAATAATATGATATAATGATATAATATGACATGTTATAATGATAATATGATATAATATAACATGTTATAATAGAAATATGATATAATGATATAATATGACATGTTATAATAGTAATATGATAATATATAACATGCTATACAAATAATATGATATAATGATATAATATGACATGTTATAATAGTAATATTCTATAATATAACATGTTATAATAATAATATGATATAATATAACATGTTATAATGATATGATATAATATAACATGTTATAATAGTAATATTCTATAATATAACATGTTATAATAATAATATGATATAATATAACATGTTATAATAATAATATGATATAATGATATATAACATGTTATAATAGTAATATTCTATAATATAACATGTTAGAATAATAATATGATATAATATAACATGTTAGAATAATGATATGATATAATATAACATGTTATAATAATAATATTCTATAATATAACATGTTATAATAGTAATATTCTATAATATAACATGTTAGAATAATAATATGATATAATATAACATGTTATAATGATATGATATAATATAACATGTTATAGTGATATAATATGATAATATAACATGTTATAATGATATAATGATATAATGTAACATGTTCAAATAATAATAATATAATATAATGATATAATTTATCAGGTTATAATAATAATATGATATAATGATATAATATACCATGTTAATAATATGATATAATGATATAATATACCATGTTAATAATATGATATAATGATATAATTTGACATGTTATAATGATAATATTATATAATATAACATGTTATAATGATATAATATGATACAATGATATAATATGAAAGAGGAAGGAGGGAGAAGAGGGAGGGAGAAGAGGAAGGGAGAGGAAGGAGGGAGAAGAGAGAGGGGGAAGAGGGAGGAAGGGAGGGAGAAGATGGAGGGAGAGGAGGGAGGGAGAGGGAGGGAGAGAAAAGAGGGAGGGATGGGAGGGAGAGAGAGGGAGGGAGGGAGGGAGTGAGAAGTGGGTGAGGAGGGAGGGAGAAGAGGGAGGGAGAGGAGCGAGGGAGAAGGGAGGGAGAAGAGGTAGAGGAGAGAGAGTAGGGAGGGAGGGAGGGAGAGGGAGGGAGAAGAGGGAGGGAGAGGAGTGAAGGTGAGGAGGGAGAAGAGGGAGGCAGAAGAGGGAGGGAGAGGGAGGGAGAAGAGGGAGGGAGAGGGAGGGAGAAGAGGGAGAGGAGGGAGGGAGAGGGAGGGAGAGGGAGGGAGAGGGGAGAGGGAGGGAGAAGAGGGAGGGAGGGAAAAGAGGGAGAGGAGTAGAAGAGGGAGGGAGAGGAGGGAGGGAGTGGAGGGAGAAGAGTAAAGGAGAAGAGGGAGGGAGAGGAGGGGTGTAAAAACTTTCTCTGGAAGGCAAATGAGAAAGTACTTTTTAAAGGGCTGATTAAAATTCTTATGTTTTATTACCCCTTTATTTCAGAGTTCTGTGGACAAAAAAAAACACAAGAAAAAAAGAGAGAGAGGTGGAGTGAGAGAGGGAGGAAGGGGAAGAGAGGGGCGAGTTGCATAGGGCCAGGGTAATTCTGAACAGATTATTTAACAACGGAAACTCCATGAAATAAAACTCAAAGTTCCATCAGAAATCCCCTCATCATATGAGAGATGGAGAGAGTGAGAGACGTAGTTTTTCATGATGTCTGTTGGACCTCTTGTTATGGCCTCTGACCCTCCCTGAAGTTCTCTTTCATAGAATGTTGAGTATATTTCTAGAATTCTGTGATAGAATGTTGAATATAGTTCTAGAACACTGTTTTATATTGTTGAGTAAATTTCTAGAATTCTGTGGTAGAATGTTGAGTACAGTCAGACAAAAAAAGGTGCTTTCTAGACCCTAAAAGGGTTCTTTAGCTTTCCACATAGGATAACACTTTCAAGAACTCTTCTTGGTTCAAGGTAGAACCATTTAGATTTCCATGTAGAACCCTTTACGCAAAGGGTTCTACATGGAACCCAAAAGAGTTCAACCTGGAACCAAAAAGGTTTCTACCTTCAACCAAAAAAGGGTTCTCCTATGGGGACAACCGAAGAACCCTTTTGGAACCCTTTTTTCAAAGAGTGTAGAGTTCCAGAACACTGGGAGAAAATGTTGAATAGAGTTCTAGAATTCTCTGATATAATGTTGAGTAGCGTTCTATTCACTTCAGATGTATTGACACACACATTAATCACAAAGCTAAAAAGATGTCACACTCTAAAAGCTTGTTAGGGCTAGGGTCCTTTTATCAGAATTTCCGCCTGACTGACGTGCCCAAAGTAAACTGCCAGTTACTCAGGCCCAGAAGCCAGGAAATGCATGTAATTGGCAGCATTGGATAGCAAACACTCTGAATTATGTAGAAATGTTAAAATGATGTATGAGACTATAACACAATTGATACGGTTGGAGAAAATCCAAAGAAAAACCAACCAGATTTTCTTTTCAGATCCCATGCTCTTACAATGGAAAGCTATGGATCTTATGCAATTCCAGCTCCCAGATTGCAATTCCTATGATTTCCACTAGATGCCAACAGTCTTTGTTCAAGGTTTCAGGCTTGTTTCTTCCAAAACGAGGAAGAATTTTGAGTTTTGGTACAGGGACTCACAGTTGGAAATCTGTCTGATTGCCCCGTCTACAATTTGATCGATTATTAACGTTTAAAAATACCTAAAGTTGTATTACAAAAGTAGTTTGAAATATTTTGGCAAAGTTTATAGGCAACTTTTGAAATGTTTTGTAGTGATGTTGTGTTTTGGAAAGCTGTTTTTTTCCGGATCAAACCTGCTTTATAAATGGACATTTTGGGTATACATGGACGGAATTAATCGAAAAAGAGGACCAATTGTTTATGTTTATGGGAGATATTGGAGTGCCAACAAAGAAGCTCGTCAGAGGTAATGCATGTTTTATATTTTATTTCAGCGTTTTGTGTAGCGCCGGCTACGCTAATTATTTTGTTTACAACTCGTTCAGGTGGTTCAGGGGGGACACATGCTATCAGATAATAGCTTCTCATGCTTTTGCCGAAAAGCATTTTTAAAATCTGACATGTTAGCTGGATTCACAACGAGTGTAGCTTTAATTGAGTACCCTGCATGTGTGATTTAATGAAAGTTTGAGTTTTATCGCGTTTTATTTGAATTTGGCGCTATGCATTTCCCGAGGCTATTGGCCACTTGAGACGCTAGCGTCTCACTATCCCTAAGAGGATTTATCCTGTCTAGGACACAGGTTCTGCTAACGGAACCCCCCCCCAACATTCCGCTGAAAAGGCAGCGCTGGAAATTCCAAAATATCTTTTTTAAATATTTAACTTTCACACATTAACAAGTCCAATACAGCAAATGAAAGATAAACATCTTGTTAATCTCAGAAAGCTCGGGACTGAGGGGCAGCTCGGGACTGAGGGGCAGCTCGGGACTGAGGGGCAGCCCGGGACTGAGGGGAAGCCCGGGACTGAGGGGAAACCCAGTACTGAGGGGAAGCCCAGTACTGAGAGGAAGCCCAGTACTGAGAGGAAGCCCAGTACTGAGATGAAGCTCAGGCAGGTAGTTGGCTCCGGCAGATCCTGGCTGGCTGGCAGATCTGGAAGAGTCTGGGTGACTGGCAGATCTGGAATAATCTGGTTGACTGGCAGATCTGGAAGATCATGGCTGACTGGCAGATCTGGAAGAATCTGGTTGACTGGCAGATCTGGAAGAATCTGGTTGACTGGCAGATCTGGCTGCTCCATGCAAACTGGCATCTCTGGCTGCTCCATGCAGACTGGCAGCTCTATGCAGACTGACAGCTCTGGCTGCTCCATGCAAACTGGCAGATCTGGCTGCTCCATGCAGACTGGCAGCTTTGGCTGCTCCATGCAGACTGGCAGCTCTATGCAGATTGACAACTCAGGCTGCTCCATGCAGACTGACATCTCTGGCTGCTCCATGCAGGCTGACAGCTCTGGCTGCTCCATGCAGGCTGACAGCTCTGGCTGCTCCATGCAGGCTGACAGCTCTGGCTGCTCCATGCAGGCTGACAGCTCTGGCTGCTCCATGCAGGCTGACAGCTCTTGCTGCGCTGAACAGGCAGGAGGCTCTGGCAGCGCAGGAGAGGAGACAGGCTCTGGCTGCGCTGAACAGGTGGGAGGCTCCGGCAGCGCTGTAGAGGAGGAAGGCTCTGGCTGCGCTAAACAGGCGGGAGGCTCCGGCAGCGCAGGAGAGGAGAAAGGCTCTGGCTGCGCTAAACAGGCGGGAGACTCCAGCAGCGCAGGAGAGGAGGAAAGCGCTGGCTGCGCTGAACAGGTGAGGCGCACTGAAGGCCTGGTGCGTGGTGCTGGAACTGGTGGTACTGAACCGAGGACACGCACAGGAAGCCTGGTGCGGGGAGCTGCTACCGGAGGACTTGTGTGTGGAGGTGGCACTGGATAGACCGGACCGTGCAGGCGCACTGGAGCTCTTGAGCACCAAGCCTGCCCAACTTTACCTGGCTCGATGCCCACTCTAGCCCGGCCAATACGAAGAGCTGGTATGTACCGCACCGGGCTATGCACCCGCACTGGAGACACCGTGCGCTCCATAGCATAACACGGTGCCTGCCCGGTCTCTCTAGCCCCCCGGTAAGCACAGGGAGTTTGTGCAGGTCTCCTACCTGGCATCGCCATACTCCCTGTGAGCCACCCCCCAATACATTTTTGGAGGTGACTCTCAGGCTTCCATCCGCTTCGCCGTGCTGCCTCTTCATACCAGCGCCTCTCCGCTTTATTCGCCTCCAGTTCTTCTTTGGGGCGTCGATATTCACCAGGCTGTGCCCAGGGTCCTTTTCCGTCCAATATCTCTTCCCAAGTCCAGAATTCCTTTGATCGCTGCTCCTCACGATTAACAGGGAGAGTTGGCTCAGGTCTGACTCCTGACTCTGCCACTCTCTCCCTGAGCCCCCCCCCAATACATTTCTGGGGCTGACTTTCGGGTTTCTTTCTGCGCCGCCGTGTCTTTCTCTTCGACTCCATTCTCCTATAGCCCTCTTCACACTGCTCCAGCGAATCCCAGGCGGGCTCCCGCACTCTCTCTGGGTCGACCGCCCACCTGTCTATTTCCTCCCACGTCGTATACTCCATACTCCTGCTGTCCATAACGTCCTCCCATGTCCATTCCTCCTTTCGCTGCTCCTGCTGTCGCTGCCTGTTACCACGCCGCTCGGTCCAGGTGTGGTGGGTGATTCTGTAACGGCGTTCGTCTGTTGAAGGAGAGTCAGACCGAAATGCAGCTTTGGTTAGCGCGTTTGGTAAACAATTCCAAAGTCACAAAGCGCGTCCACTATAACGTGACGAAATGTCCCAAAGTTTCGTAACAGTCAGTAGAAACATGTCAAACGATGTACTGAATCAATCTTTAGAATGTTGTTTACATATATCTTGAATAACATTCCAACCGGAGAATTAGAATGACTTCAGATGAGCGATGGAACGCAGGTCCTTCATCTGTGAACGCGCCTGGTGAAAGCATGGTCCACTCATGGCTGTGGGGACTATTTCCTGTGTCAATCGACCCCCCTTCACATTAGTTTTATTGACTGTTGACATCTGGTGGAAGGCGTAGGAAGTGAAAACTCATCTATATCTCGTTGTAATTTCAATGAGACCTTGGTTGAAAATCTGCCACCTCCAGAAAAAAAACAGGAAGTGGAATTTCTCTGTTTTTTGCCTGCTATATCAAATCAAATCAAATGTATTTATATAGCCCTTCGTACATCATCAGTGCTGTACAGAAACCCAGCCCAAAACCCCAAACAGCAAGCAATGCAGGTGTAGAAGCAGGGTGTATATGAGTTCTGTTATACTCACAGACATAATTCAAACAGTTTTAGAAACTTCAGAGTGTTTTCTATCCAATACTACTAATAATATGCAAATATTAGCAACTATAACTGAAGAGCAGGCCGTTTGATATGGGCATCTTTCATCCAAGCTACTCAATACTGCCCTTGCAGCCATAAAAAGTTAACGTGTTTCCTGTTCGTGGGTTTTTGCTGGACTGTTTTAGTCCCCGTGTTTTTGTGTGCGCCCTGTGTTTTCATGGGGTGGCTTATGTCCGCCGTTTGTGCATTAAATCGCACTACCCTGAACTCTCTGCTTCCTGCGCCTGACTTCTCACCCACTACACCCAGATCGTTACAGAACTATACAGTCACCTCTCATGGCAGACCTTGTGGATCTGCTGCCATATGTTTGGGTTTTCTGTTTAACAAAAATACTGAGTGGAGCGGAACCAGGCCATTTAGGATCTTGAATACAAGACATATGTCGGTGTATTGCACAAGATTGTTCTATTGAATTCTCTGTCAGAACGAGGATGTTCTATTGAATTCTCTGTCAGAACGAGGATGTTCTTTTGAATTCTCTGTCAGAACGAGGATGTTCTTTTGAATTCTCTGTCAGAACAAGGGTGTTCGTTTGAATTCTCTGTCAGAACGAGGGTGTTCGTTTGAATTCTCTTTCAGAACGAGGATGTTCATTTGAATTCTCTGTCAGAACGAGGATGTTCTTTTGAATTCTCTGTCAGAACGAGGATGTTCCATTGAAATCCCTTTCAGGAGGATGTCCTATTGAATTCTCTGTCAGAAAGCATTTGCATCTGATTGTAGACTTCCTCATGTTTCTCCAGTTTAAATGGTTGTTTACAGCACTAATCTATTTTGGGTGTGAAGTAGAATCTCCTATTATGTCATATGACAGATTCAGACTGTAAAAAAGGAATCTGGGATTCTAACAACAACAAAGCGGCCATCCCTTCTCCTGTTTTAGTGGGGGACTATCATTTGTTTTTCAACAGGACAATGACCCAACACACCTGCAGGCTATGTAAGGGCTATTTAAGGAGAGTGATGGAGTGCTGCATCAGATGACCTGGCCTCCACAATCCCCTGATCTCAACCAAATTGAGATCGTTTGGGATGAGTAGGACCGCAGAGTGAAGGAAAAGCAACCAGCAAGTGCTCAGCATATGTGGGAACTCCTTCACGACCGTTGGAAAAGCCTTCCTGTTGAGAATGGATGAGAGAATGCCAAGAGTGTGCATAGCTGCGAGGCAAATGCTGGCAATTTGTAGAATCTCAAATGTGGAATATGTTTTGGTTTGTTTGGCACTTTTTTGGTTACTGCATGATTCCATGTATGTAATTTCATAGCTTTGATGTCTTCGCTATTATTCTACAATAGGACCTTGAATGAATCTAACACTTTTGACGGGTAGTGTTCCAACATGTACAGTTGAAGTAGGAAGTTTACATACACCTTACCCAAATACATTTAAACTCAGCTTTTCACAATTCCTAACATTTAATCCTAATAAAAATCCCTGGTCTTAGGTCAGTTAGGATAACAACTTTATTTTAAGAATGTGAAATGTCAGAATAATAGTAGAGAGAATTATTTATTTCAACTTTTATTTATTTCATCACATTCTCCATGGGTCAGAAGTTTACACACACTCAATTAGTATATGGTTTAAAACCTGTTATGGCTAGAACCCCTCGAATATATCCTGTGAAATGGCAGAGTGCGATTTTTAATTTTTTAAATTATTTTTTCTACTTTCATAAATTCACAAGTGCAATATGCCAAATTAATGCTTAACTTCTTGTTAATCTAGCCATCTTGTCAGATTTCAAAAAGGCTTTATGGTGAAAGCACACCATGCGATCATGTTAGGTCAGCGCCTAGTCACAAAAACATACAGCCATTTTCCAGCCAAAGGGAAGAGTCACAAAAAGCAGAAATAGAGATAAAATTGATCACTAACCTATGATGATCTTCATCAGATGACACTCATAGGACTTAATGTTACACAATACATGTATGTTTTGTTTGATAAACTTCATATTTATATCCATAAATCTCAGTTTATGTTGGCGCATTATGTTCAGTGATGTTTTGCCTCCAAAACATTCGCCGAATTTGCATAGAGCCACATCAATTTACCAAAATACTCATCATAAACATTGATGAAATATACAAGTGTTACACATAGGATTAAAGATAAACTTCTCCTTAATGCAACCACTGTGTCAGATTTCTTTTTTTTTTTTACGGCGAAAGCACAGCATGCGTTAATCTGAGTACAGCGCTCAGCCACCAAAACAAGCCATTCAGATCCCCGGCATGTTGTGGAGTCAACAAAAATCAGAAATAGTGTTATAGAAATTCACTTACCTTTGATGATCTTCATCAGAATGCATTCCCAGGAATCCCAGTTCCACAATAAATGTTTTGTTCGATAAAGTGAATCTTTATGTCCAAATACCTCCTTTTTGTTCGCGCATTTAGTTCAACAATCCAAATGCACCATTACAGTTCTTAGAAACATGTCAAATGATGTATATAAATCAATCTTTAACTTCTTCGATATAGGGGGCGCTCTTTTAATTTTTGGATAAAAAAACGTTCCCGTTTTAAACAAGATATTTTGTCACGAAAATATGCTTGACTATGCATATAATTGACAGCTTTGGAAAGAAAACACTCAGACGTTTCCAAAACTGCAAAGATATTATCTGTGAGTTCCACAGAACTGATGCTACAGGCGAAACCAAGATGAAACTTCAAACAGGAAATGCCCCAGATTTTGAAGGCGCTGTGTTCCAATGTTTCCTTATATGGTTGTGAATGCGCCAGGAATGAGCCTACACTTTCTGTCGTTTCCCCAAGGTGTCTGCAGCATTGTGACGTATTTGTAGGCATATCATTGGAAGATTGACGATAAGAGACTACATTTACCAGGTGCCCGCTTGGTGTCCTCCGTCGAAATTATTGCGTAATCTCCAGCTGCGTGCATTTTTCCATTTGGTTCAGAGGAGTAACCCAACTGCCACGAATGATTTATCATCGAATAGATATGTGAAAAACACCTTGAGGATTGATTCTAAACAACGTTTGCCATGTTTCTGTCGACATTATGGAGTTACTTTCGAAAAAAGTTTGGCGTTGTAATGACTGAATTTTCGGGGTTCTTTCTTAGCCAAACGTGATGAACAAAACGGAGCGATTTCTCCTGCACAAATAATATTTTTGGAAAAACTGAACATTTGCTATCTAACTGAGAGTCTCCTCATTGAAAACATCCGAAGTTCTTCAAAGGTAAATGATTTTATTTGAATGCTTTTCTTGTTTTTGTGAAAATGTTGCCTGCTGAATGCTAGGCTTAATGCTATGCTAGCTATCAATACTCTTACACAAATGCTTGTGTAGCTATGGTTGAAAAGCATATTTTGAAAATCTGAGATGACAGTGTTGTTAACAAAAGGCTAAGCTTGTGAGGCAATATATTTATTTCATTTCATTTGCGATTTTCATGAATAGTTAACGTTGCGTTATGGTAATGAGCTTGAGGCTATGATTACGCTCCCGGATACGGGATTGCTCGACGCAAGAAGTTAAGATGTTTTTATCATAAATCTTCAATAATATTCCAACCGGACAATTCCTTTGTCATAAGAAAGCTTGCGCTCACCGCCACACGCGATTAACAACTAAAGGCTTTCGGCTGGGCCACCTAATGCGAGTGGTCTTATTTACCCTCCTTTCACAGTAGAAGCATGAAACAAGTTTCTAAAGACTGTTGACATCTAGTGGAAGCCTTAGGAAGTGCAATCTGACCCCAGTTACACTGTATATTGGATAGGCAATCACTTGAAAAACTACAAACCTCAGATTTCGCCTGCCATATAAGTTCTGTTATACTCACAGACGTCATTCAAAAAGTTTTAGAAACTTCAGAATGTTTTCTATCCAAATCTACTATAATATGCATATCCTAGCTTCTGGGCCTGAGTAGCAGGCAGTTTACTCTGGGAACGCTTTTTATCCGACCGTGAAAATACTGCCCCCTAGCCCAAAGAGGTATTAACTTGGGTCAAATGTTTTGGGTAGCCTTTCACAAGCTTCCCACAATAAGTTGGGTGAATTTTGGCCCATTCCTCCTGACAGAGCTGGTGTAACTGAATCAGGTTTGTAGACTTCCTTGCTCACACACACTTTTTCAGTTCTGCCCACAAATGTTCTATAGGATTGAGGTCAGGGCTTTTTGATGGCAATTCCATTTCCTTAACTTTGTTGTCCTTAATGCATTTTGCCACAACTTTGGAAGTATACTTGGGGTCATTGTCCATTTGGAAGACCCATTTGCGACCAAGCTTTAACTAACTGACTGATGTCTTAAGATGTTGCTTCAATATATCCACATAATTTTCATACCTCATGATGCCATCTATTTTGTGAAGTGCACCAGTCCCTCTGGCAGCAAAGCACCCCCACAACATGATGCTGCCACCCCATGCTTCACGGTTGGGATGGTGTTCTTCGGCTTGCAAGTCTCCCCCTTTTTCCTCCAAACATAACAATGGTCATTATGGCCAAACAGTTCTATTTTTGTTTCATCAGACGAGAGGACAGTTCTCAAAAATAACAATCTTTATCCCCATGTGCAGTTGCAAACCATAGTCTGGCTTTTTTATGGCAGTTTTGGAGTAGTGGCTTCTTCCTTGCTGAGCGGCCTTTCAGGTTATGTCAATATAGGACTAGTTTTACTGTGGATATAGATACCTGTTTCCTTCAGCATCTTCACAAGGTCCTTTGCTGTTATTCTGAGATTGATTTGCACTTTTCGTACCAAAGTACATTCATCTCTAGAATACAGAGCGGGTCTCCTTCCTGAGCGGTATGACAGCTGAGTGGTCCCATGGTGTTTATAGTTGCGTACTATTGTTTGTACAGATGAACGTGGTACCTTCAGGCATTTGGAAATTGCTCCCAAGGATGAACCAGACTTTTAGAGGTCTACAATTCTTTTTCTGAGGTCTTGGATGATTTCTTTTGATTTTCCCATGATGTCAAGCAAAGAGGCACTGAATTTGAAGGTAAGCCTTGAAATACATCCACAGGTGCACCTCCAATTGACTCAAATGATGTCAATTAGCCTATCAGAAGCTTCTAAAGCCATTATAAGTGAAATAATCTGTCTGTAAACAATTGTTGGAAAAAATGCACAAAGTAGATGTCCTAACCAACTTGCCAAAACTATAGTTTGTTAAGTTAACAAGAAATTTGTGGAGTGGTTGAAAAACGAGTTTTAATGACTCCAACCTAAGTATATATAAACTTTTGACTTCAACTGTTAATAATTACCTCAATTACCTCGACACTGGTGCCCCTTTACATTGACACATTGAATATGTACAGGTACCCCGTGTATATACCCCTACTATTGTTATTTACTGCTGCTCTTTAATTATTTGTTATTCTTTACACATATTCTTATCTCATACTTTTTGGGGGTATTTTCTTATAACTGCACTGTTGATAAGGACTTGTAAGCAAGCATGTGACAAATAAAATGTGATTTTGATTTGATTTGAGTAGTTATATATATTTTTCAATATGTGGGATAGGTCTGGAAAAATGTAACCACTCTCAAAGTAAAACAAATATTTGGGTTCTGATGGGGGACGACAGTTGAACATTTGAACTTCTTCAAGAAGCAATGGTTTTATTTTGAAGAAGCAATGATTTTATCATTACCTTCAAAACTCCAAAGATTACGTAATTATTCCAACTCCCTTTGGTTGTTGTTGTCTGAAACGGATATGGCTGTTTTACCACTAAGGATTCCAGCTTTAACATCACATTAACAAACAAACAAACAGCCTGTCCGGCAGACAGACATACTGGGGATAATGTTATGAGGCAGAGTCACTCTGATGCAGCTGCATCCTGGTACCGAGGGGTGAGGAAGGGTGTGTGTGTGTGAGAGAGAGAGAGACCGATGAAAGCCTGGCCAGAGATGACACGTCCAGCCTTT